>NC_089595.1:5646546-5946546 GCF_019320115.1 Miscanthus floridulus
AGTCGATTCCCCGAACTTCTACAAGTGAAGGTCCTGACCCTATCAAACCAAAATCAAAACTCAAAACCAAGACAGGATTGACAGGAGAAGGTGACATCACCATTAGAGGCATCATCACAAGAATCTTCATCTTCAGAACAAACCGAGGTATTAATGAACTTCACAAGGAGAAGTCCGGTTCGAAGGACTTATAATACCGAACCCTCACCGAAAGAGCTAGCTTGGGGGAGAAGCACTCTCGTGTATCCAGGTAAGTATTCTTTCTCCTGTTGTTTTAGATTTTAGTTTCTTTTCAATAGTTAAAAATGATGAATGAAACAAAATAAAAAGTTATCTTTATAATAAATATATATATAGCTATAGTAATAATGTGTGATCTAGTAAAATTAAAAACAAAATAAAAGGTGTGTCTAGTTTGCTTTAATTTATTTTTAAGAGTTGAATAAATAAAGAGGACTCAGAATAATCTCTTGAATGAAAATGATGAATAGTTGCTCTGTTGTAATTCCTTTCAAGTACCTAGTTTTTAGCCTTGAATTCTCCCGAGTTTTGGATAAGATTGTTTTGATATAAGGATTTGCTCTGAACTTTAAACTCGTGGGTAGCATATGCTTGATCTAAGTCTAGGTAATTAACGGATATGATATGAGAACGTCTGAGCTATTGTTTATCTTGTTCCAAGTGACACTAAAGTTCTAGAAATTTATCTTTTGAAAAAACAAAAAAAAATGCTACATGATGAGTTCCTGTATGACAAAGCTTGAATGTCCACCAGAGCCATACATGTTATTTAGGCTAGGAAACTTCCACATATATGCTGCTTGCTTTTGCATTGAGTTTTGTCAAGCTTTGTTGACCCTTATGAGAGGTTTGTCATGCTCTTAAAAATCAAGATCATGTACACACCACCCACATATGCACTACTCCTACACTCGGGGTAGGCACAAAAACATGCCTTCCATCTAGATCCACCCAAAAATATTTTACTCCTACACTAGGAGTGAACACAAAAACATGCTTGATAGGTTTTCCATCCACCAAATAAATGCTCTAAATTCTAGTTGCTATCTCTCAAAAGTTTTGTTGCAAAAAAGAGACATGGGGCTATGCAAAAGTTATTCATGAAAAAAACAAAAAAAAAGAGATTGAAAAAAATGGACAAGTGTCCGAGATATCTAAAACAATGGGTACTTAGAAGCCCGCCTGAAAAAAAAGAGATGAATAAGATAGCCCCTGCTCTCTAGCAATTGTTTCCAAGTTTCAAAAGAGAGATAAGTATTCAAGGAGCAAAGTAGAATTAGGATTAGCCACCATATATTCCACACACATATACATCTTGATTTGATTGTATGACTCAACTTTCTTTGGATCTGAGGTTTGACTTTACAATATATGCATTGCAAGTATGCTCTAGCTTTTTCCCTACGTATGAACTCCACATAAACCTTAGTGGTAGAAAGAGAAAAAGGCATACCATCTTCATTGCCTTGGTGAGGATCCACAAATACCACATATATTGAGAGACTTGAGAGTGTCATACAAAAGAATCTCTAAGCTTTATTTTGAAAACTTATAAAAACTCTAGAATAATGGTTGAACAAAGAACTTGAGACATAGTGCTTGACAAGATCGTTCTGTCTTTCAATTGCTCAAGACTGAAGTGAAGGCTAAGAAGCCCCATGGTTGAAGGTAACATGGGTAAGTTTGAAGTCAGATCGGTTTATTCTAATCCGGAGGAGAATTCTTGTTTAAACGCATGTGTACTTTTGAGGAGTGAAAGCATCGTAGCAACTCCTGATCCATTTTTGCTGAGTTTAGCTTTGCTAAGGGACTAGCAAAGGTTAAGCTTGGGGTAGCTTGTTGACGGTAGTTAACAACCATTATAAACCATCAATAAAACATGTATAAGGGCACAATTGTGATCACCAACAAAGGTCTAAGGGTTTAAACTAACAAATTCCATGAGTTTTGGTGAATCTGTATTTTCTACAGGGTTTATCCAGAAAACCATCAAGGCGGACCTACATGTCAGAATTAATCGTGCTTATCCACCACAAAACAGGCACCAGAAGGTTCCAGAGGACTCTAGAGGACACCACACCGAAGCAGGAGCCGATGGGTTAACATGTGGGGCTGCCCAGCTCCACCTATAGGACGATCGGCCCCTGGGCCCACCTGTTAGCCTCCGCGCCGCAATGTCGGTTCTCCACCGCCTCCTAGGATGCATCTACATTGTTCTTTAAGTGGGTTTGATCTAAGGGCTCACGATGGATGCTCTGGCCTATATATATTAGCCCATGCCCCCCTCACTCAGCAGACCCCTAAAACCCTAATTCGTATCTTCAGGATCAGAGCCAGCAATCAAGAGAAGATTAGTCCTCCATAGGATCTAGTCTTACAAATAGAATGGTGAGATAGATAGTGAGAGAAGAGTTTGGTAGAGGTGCCGGCCTATCGGTGCTCACTCTACGGCTTGTACCTTGGCAGATCCATGTTCCACTTGAGCTTGCCTCTGAGATTTCTCTGGTAATCAACTTCTAATTCAAGTAAGCTTCTTGTTTATATTATTCACCAGGTTCACAACTCATTTGAGTGCTTTATTCTTTATCCAGAAAGAGTAAAGTAGTAATTGTAGTGTAAGCGTGGTGCTTAGACTCTGGTTACTTGTGGATGCATCCTGCATTCCGGATCGGTGGTAGCTCATGAGGGTGACTTTTATAGCCTCGTTGAATCCTCTATAGTCCACCTCCCATTTGTAAGGGCACATAGGACGCAGTTGCGAAGGAAAGCATCCTGTGTTGGTGTCTTTCCCTAGTAATGTCCCCAGTTGAATAGTAGAAGACATAGCTTACCCAAGTCAGAATTAGAGACCCTTAGTTTTCCTTTCTACGCTCCTATTTATCCTAACCTTGTTGCTATCCTTAGTTAAATTAGACCATAGTTAGTCTCACATGTTTCCCTATGGATACGATACTTGGAATACTTCTGGGTGAAAGCTACAGTGATATCTGTGTGCTTGCGGATTTATCTGTGTGCGTTAAAATATACCAACAGAGCCCGAGGGCGCCATGGCTAGCCTAGGACACGTATATTGTGATTTAGAAATTCTTTTATTGAAAATTTTAATTTTTTTAATATAAGATGGACCAAATTAAATATTCAGAACCATAACTTTTCACTATGCCAAATAGAGATTATAGTTGGCACATTCATCACGAACAAATAAAGATTATAGAGTATTAAAATGGGTATTGTTTTCGAAAATGAAAGGCAAAGATGATTAGTTTTCATTAGTATACACACTAAATTTATCCATAAAACTTCTAATACTTATGTAAAATAAAATGCTAAACACTGTTGGAGCTAAAGTTGATGAGCTAGTACATATCTGTCAGGTTATGATCCCCGGGTGTCTCAAGGCACTGATTAACTAGCAGGTAGAGCGGCCCACGATGCATCAGCTAAGCCTGATGCCAATGCTAGGGTCAGCCACAACCCCTCCTTCTGTCTTAGCCGCACGACACGCAAGACACTCATGACCTCTCTACCGTCCTGGCCCCCGGGAGGAATGGGGAGAGGTCACACCCAGCCAAACCTGCCCGCTTTAACAAGAGTAGGCACGCTGCATTGACCCTGCAAGGACCAAGAGGACAGCGGTCACCTCGGTTTGGTCAGAGCCATCCCTACGCCACGCTGTGTAGACAAGACAACACCGCACGGTGGTGACAACCAATACGGCTATTCACCATCCAAATACGGTCCGACCGGACGCATGTACGATTTGGGTGGAATGTATTAAGAATTCATATACCATTGCTAAAGAATTGATGGACAAGGATGAAACCTTATGGGTCGAATCCAAACTTGGCCTAGATTCAGATAGTGAGTTTGAATCAACCTCTTTAATAAACATGACTCATCCAAGTTTGGAGGAAGCCTTAGACGAGATCAACCCGAGAGCTACCAATCCAAGGAAAATATTGCACATTCAGGAAGAAACATCCTTAAAGCTTGAAAAGGAAGATGGCATCGATGAGCATGGGAGTTATTTCATGAACACCTCATCAAATCTATGCTCACATGAGAAATCTCCTGAATCAATTGGTCTCTCCAACATTGTCACACATGAGATCTTCAACCCCCTCATACTCCCTATTCATAAAGACTTTAAAAGGGTGGTTGTAGATGCATATATTTATCATAAATATTGCAAATCTCGTTGGCATGAATCTTAAGACAGGTACATGAAGATTGGTGTTGGAGGGGAAACCACTTCACCAATTAGAAGCGCAATTAGAAGGAATCCCAAGGATGAGCTTTTGTCCTAAAGCAAGCACTTTCGGGTGATAACATGAGCTTTCACCTTTTGCTGTGATACCCTTGTGAAATGAGCATAGAATATAATTGTGAAAATATTCCTTCAGGTATTTTTGTCAATAACCATTCTAGGTTTGAAGCAAAAAGAATGAAGGATGACGACGTAAGGTACGTCCAACCAATTATCATGCAACATTGAATCACATTTACACATGAGAGTTATATCCATCCAAACTTGATTCTGCCTTGCAAAATTCAAGTGTGGGGGATGAACTCCTCTAAAAAATCTTATGCCATACTGCTAATTTTGGTTGTCTCTACCTTTAAGCCATGCTCAATTTGCTAAACAACAATCATGCTCTTTCATCTCTATTTGAATAAATCTCTACAATACTTTCATGCTACTTTTGTTTACTATAGTATGCGTAGGTTTTGAAGTATTTTCATACACCTTTTAAATTAGGCATGGTGCTTAGTTTAAACTATTTTCTTGAATTAAATTAGACATGGTGTCTAGTTTGATTCTTGAACCAAAAGGTGTGCTGATTTTACTTCCAAAGGCTTTTAAATTAAGCGTGGTGCTTAGGTCAAAATGCCTTCCTAAATCAAATTAGACGTGGTGTCTAGGTTAATTTTTGAGCCGATAAGTATGCTATAGTAGACACTTGATATTTTGTTAGACTAACCCCTACAGGAAACTCTTAATTCAATTTGGGTAAGTCATGAGATGAATTCAAATCGGAGATGAAGCAAGGCACATGATGAACTCCAATAACGTTGCGCAAAGAAGACATAACTCATTCATGGTCATTCGCTTTGTCCTTAGGTGCAAGTTACCTTTGCCTTGAGCCATGTTTGTATAGAACATGATAAACAAAAACTATGCTAAAATAATTCTAACACCATCTTTTTATTAGCATAGAGGGAAATTACAAAATCCTAGACAAACAACCCGTATTTCAAAATTGTATATTCCTTCAGGTATGTGTTGTCCACTAATCCTTTGCAGGCATAAAATAATGAGTGAGGCGAAAGGTCTAACAGGGTGTCAAAAGATTGAAGAGAAGAAAGATGGCATGACAAAAGGATAAGGAAGAAGGAGTGCAACCTAGGAGACAAGAAGCTCATGAACAACTTAAGCTGCGAGGCTAGCCGAACAAGGAAAACCTCAAGGAAAAAAGAAAAGGACCATCACGAGTCATCTACCCTTCGTCATATGGTGTCTTCACGCTCTAATGACAAAGGTAACATTGAAAGTGCAATAAAGCCCTAATTGTGGGGTTTGGTGATAATGACCACGCAATTAGAGGACTAATGAGATTTATCAAGATGATAAGCAGGGAATCTATAATCGAGGATGTTATACGAAATGGAGGAGCCCCCAAATTACAAATATTGATGGCTTCAAATTCAAAGGAGGTTTAAATTCTTTTACATTTTCAATTTGAGTATAAGAAAAGCCGTACTATAAAGGGGGACACAATGCTTAAGCTAACACGTGCTACCAAGTGCTCAATCCTACACATATATCCTTAGTTTCACAACCAAGATAGCCAGCACTTCACTCTTGCCTGGTGCGGTAGTGCCGCATATGGAGAGAGGCACTGCCATAGAGCGACACTTCCACACTTGAGCCGCGGCACTGCCACGACTTAAGTGACCGTTGGGGGCTGGGGGTATTTATACCTTTCCCCTTCCTCCCCAACGTCTCTCTCTTCTTCCTTAATCATTCAGCTTGTGTAGAAATAGAAAAGTGCTTCTCTCTCTCCTCCATTGGTGACCTTGAGCTCCCAAACTTCTCCATTGATTTCTCCATCAATCCTTGAGTGAAATAGGTGCCAAACTTGATTAGAGAGCAGATTCACTGATTCCCAACCACCAAAGAGCACTTGGTTCATGTTTTGGCCGGTGGTTGTGTTTGTTACTCTTGTAGCTTGGCTCCTAGCTGGCTAGAGCGTCGCCCATGGAGCTTGCCAACTTGTGTGGTAGCCCCAGGAGGTTTGTAACCACCTTTTTGAGCTAGTAAACTCACCTCTCATCTAAAGAGTTAAGTCTCTTGACTTGAGAACGAGGAAAGGTTGGAAAGCCCTAAGCCTTAGTGGCTAACCTCAACAACATGGACTTAGACAAGCCTTAGTGGTGAGCTGAACCATGGGATAAATCATTGTGTCACCTTATGCTTTCTTTACATTCTTGTGATTCATATTGTTGTTGAGGTGATTTCTAGGTTTGAGATCGATCTACTTGTGTGTGGTGTTCCTACCACTTCCTGCTGTCGATCTGTGTTCAATATACCTGCAGGGACCTCAGCAACCTCTTGGATCCAAGTTTCCTTTTATAGATTTTGAATTATATCACAAAGTTGTCTGCAGGTGTGGCAGTGCCGCTGTTCTAGCTCGGTAGTGCCGTGGGCATAAAGCGGCAGCGCCGCGGGTTAAATTTGACAAAAGTTCTCGTTTTGTTTTAACAGGCCTATTCACCCCCCTCTAGGCTAACCAGAGATCCTTCAAACATCCTAAGGTAAATGGTTATTATTTAAAAAGCTTTTCTTGATTCTAATAGGCACACAAATCAGAAACAAACATGTTTGGGTTACAACTCCATTACTTGATTCAACTTGATTAACTCAACATGTTAAGCTTGTTCCTAGCACCACTTTCTTGATCTCATAGACTTAACCAAATGATCTAAAACTTTGCACATCTTATCTCTGGAAGATGGTAGTCATAATCATGTAAAGATTAATACATTATGCACAGATAGATAATCCTTCCATGGGTTAAGCAACTCAATCTTTTCTGCCAAATGAACTTAAATGCTACATTAATGCTCAACCTTCTAATCTTACCACCTATGTTATAATTGAACACAACACATAACATCAACATCATCTTGTTCAATGTGCCTAAGGTTAGAGAAGAATAGATAAAAATTTGGTTCTGTTGGTGTTTTCCCACCAACAGAGCCCATGCACTTGATCTCTACCATGTTTTATGAGCAGGACACACTTTATGCGAAGTGTGGGGGAAGACAGTCGATTCCCCGAACTTCTACAAGTGAAGGTCCTGACCCTATCAAACCAAAATCAAAACTCAAAACCAAGACAGGTTTGGCAGGAGAAGGTGACATCACCATTAGAGGCATCATCACAAGAATCTTCATCTTCAGAACAAACCGAGGTATTAATGAACTTCACATGGAGAAGTCTGGTTCGAATGACTTACAATACCGAACCCTCACCGAAAGAGCTAGCTTGGGGCAGAAGCACTCTCGTGTATCCAGGTAAGTATTCTTTCTCCTGTTGTTTTAGATTTTAGTTTCTTTTCAATAGTTAAAAAATAATGAATGAAACAAAATAAAAAGTTATCTTTATAATAAATATATATAGCTACAGTAATAATGTGTGATCTAGTAAAATTAAAAACAAAATAAAAGGTGTGTCTAGTTTGCTTTAATTTATTTTTAAGAGTTTAATAAATAAAGAGGACTCAGAATAATCTCTTGAATGAAAATGATGAATAGTTGCTCTGTTGTAATTCCTTTCAAGTACCTAGTTTTTAGCCATGAATTCTCTAGAGTTTTGGATAAGATTGTTTTGATATAAGGATTTGCTCTGAACTTTAAACTCGTGGGTAGCATATGCTTGATCTAAGTCTAGGTAATTAACGGATATGATATGAGAAGGTCTGAGCTATTGTTTATCTTGGTCCAAGTGACACTAAAGTTCTAGAGATTTTTCTTTTGAAAAACAAAAAAATGCTACATGATGAGTTCCTATATGACAAAGCTCGAATGTCCACCAGGGCCATACATGTTATTTAGGCTAGGAAACTTCCACATATATGCTGCTTGCTTTTACATTGAGTTTTGTCAAGCTTTGTTGACCCTTATGAGAGGTTTGTCATGCTCTTAAAAATCGAGATCACGTACACACCACCCACATATGCACTACTCCTACACTCGGGGTAGGCACAAAAACATGCCTTCCATCTAGATCCACCCAAAAATGTTTTACTCCTACACTAGGAGTGAACACAAAAACATGCTTGATAGGTTTTCCATCCACCAAATAAATGCTCTAAATTCTTGTTGCTATCTCTCAAAAGTTTTGTTGCAGAAAAGAGACATGGGGCTATGCAAAAGTTATTCATGAAAAAAACAAAAAAAAAGAGATTGAAAAAAATGGACAAGTGTCCGAGATATCTAAAACAATGGGTACTTAGAAGCCCGCCTGAAAAAAAAGAGATGAATAAGATAGCCCCTGCTCTCTAGCAATTGTTTCCAAGTTTCAAAAGAGAGATAAGTTTTCAAGGAGCAAAGTAGAATTAGGATTAGCCACCATATATTCCACACACCTATACATCTTGATTTGATTGTATGACTCAACTTTCTTTGGATCTGAGGTTTGACTTTACAATATATGCATTGCAAGTATGCTCTAGCTTTTTCCCTACGTATGAACTCCACATAAACCTTAGTGGTAGAAAGAGAAAAAGGCATACCATCTTCATTGCCTTGGTGAGGATCCACAAATACCACATATATTGAGAGACTTGAGAGTGTCATATAAAAAAATCTCTAAGCTTTATTTTGAAAACTTATAAAAACTCTAGAACAATGGTTGAACAAAGAACTTGAGACATAGTGCTTGACAAGATCATTCTGTCTTTCAATTGCTCAAGACTGAAGTGAAGGCTAAGAAGCCCCATGGTTGAAGGCAATATGGGTAAGTTTGAAGTCAGATCGGTTTATTCTAATTCGGATGAGAATTCTTGTTTGGCATGTGTACTTTTGAGGAGAGAAAGCATCATAGCAACTCCTGATCCATTTTTGCTGAGTTTAGCTTTGCTAAGGGACTAGCAAAGGTTAAGCTTGGGGTAGATTGTTGACGGTAGTTAACAACCATTATAAACCATCAATAAAACATGTATAAGGGCACAATTGTGATCACCAACAATGGTCTAAGGGTTTAAACTAACAAATTCTATGAGTTTTGGTGAATCTGTATTTTCTGCAGGGTTTATCCAGAAAACCATCAAGGTGGACCTACATGTCAGAATTAATCGTGCTTATCCACCACAAAACAGGCACCAAAAGGTTCCAGAGGACTCCAGAGGACACCACACTAAAGCAGGAGCCGAGGGGTTAACATGTGGGGCTGGCCAGCCCCACCTACATGCTGATCGGCCCCTAGGCCCACCTGTTAGCCTCCGCGTCGCAATGTCGGTCCTCCACCGCCTCCTAGGATGCATCTATACCGTTCTTTAAGTGGGTTTGATCTAAGGGCTCACGATGGATGCTCCGGCCTATATATATCAGCCTATGCCCCTCTCGCTGAGCAGACCCCTAAAACCCTAATTTGTATCTTTAGGATCAGAGCCAATAATCAAGAGAAGATTAGTCCTCCACAGGATCTAGTCTTATAAATAGAATAGTGAGATAGAGAGTGAGAGAAGAGTTTGGTAGAGGTGTCGGCCTGTCTTTGCTCACTCTATGGCTTGTACCTTGGTAGATCCATGTTCCACTTGAGCTTGCCTCTGAGATTTCTCTGGTAATCAACTTCTAATTCAAGTAAGCTTCTTGTTTATATTATTCACCAGGTTCACAACTCATTTGAGTGCTTTATTCTTTATCCGGGAAGAGTAAAGTAGTAATTGTAGTGTATGTGTGGTGCTTAGACTCTGGTTACTTGTGGATGCATCCTGCATTCCGGATCGGTGGTAGCTCACGAGGGAGACTTTTATAGCCTTGTTGAATCCTCTGTAGTTCACCTCCCATTTGTAAGGGCACGTAGGACGCGGTTGCGAAGGAAAGCATCCTCTGTTGGTGTCTTTCCCTAGTAATGTCCCCAGTTGAATAGTAGAAGACATAGCTTACCCAAGTCAAAATTAGAGACCCTTAGTTTTCCTCTCTACATTCCTATTTATCCTAACCTTGTTGCTATCCTTAGTTAAATTAGACCGTAGTTAGTCTCACATGTTTCCCTATGGATACGATACTTGGAATACTTCCGGGTGAAAGCTACAGTGATATCCGTGCGCTTGCGGATTTATCTGTGTGTGTTAAAATATACCAACAGAGCCCAAGGGCGCCATGGCTAGCCTAGGACACGTATATTGTGATTCAGAAATTCTTTTATTGAAAATTTTAATTTTTTTTAATATAAGATGGACCAAATTAAATAGTCAGAACCATAACTTTTCACTATGCCAAATAGAGATTATAGTTGGCACATTCATCACAACCAAATAAAGATTATAGAGTATTAAAATGGGTATTGTTTTCGAAAATGAAGGGCAAAGATGATTAGTTTTCATTAGTATACACACTAAATTTATCCATAAAACTTCTAATACTTATGTAAAATAAAATGCTAAACACTGTTGGAGCTAAAGTTGATGAGCTAGTACATATCTGTCAGGTTATGATCCCCGGGTGTCTCAAGGCACCGATTAACTAGCAGGTAGAGCGGCCCACGACGCATCAGCTAAGCCTAATGCCAATGCCAGGGTCAACCACGACCCCTCCTTCTGTCTTAGCCGCACGACACACAAGACACTCATGACCTCTCTACCATCCCAGCCCCCAGGAGGAACGGGGAGATGTCACACCTAGCCAAACCTACTTGCTTTGACAAGAGTAGGCACGCCGCATTGACCCTACAAGGACCGAGAGGACAGCGGTCACCTCGGTTCGGTCAGATGCCATCCCTACACCACGCTATGTAGACAAGACAACACCGCACGACGGTGACAACCAATACAGTGATCCACCATCCAAATACGGTCCAACATGATGCATGTACGATTTGGCTGGAATGTTTTAAGAATTCATATACCATTGCTAAAGAATTGATCCACCCAAAAATGATTTACTCCTACACTGAGAGTGAACACAAAAACATGCTTGATAGGTTTTTCATCCACCAAATAAATGTTCTAAATTCTTGTTGCTATATCTACCTTTAAGCCATGCTCAATTTGCTAAACAACAATCATGCTCTTTCATCTCTATTTGAATAAATCTCTATAATACTCCCTACGCCATGCTGTGCAGACAAGACAACTCCTCATGTCGGTGATAATCAATATGGCGATCCACCATCCAAATATGGTCAGACATGACGCATGTATGATTCTATCCACCACGGGATGGGATTCACGATGAAGGCCTTGACTTAGAGGCCATCTGACCTGGTGGGAGCCATGACCCCAACAATCGGGATCGTGGTCCTCGTCTCCTCAAGCCAACAAGGCGATCGATGGCCCAGGGGCGACTACCAATGCCTATACGACGCCCTAGGAAACCAAGAGGCGAGGACAAAGATCACGGCGAGGACCACATTGCACAGGATGGCTGGCAAACCACCACTGTGCCTACAGTGCCGCCATGGCCAGCACAGTAGCACCATGTCACAGCGTGCCACAACGTGGCCACAAGACCATGATGACAACCATGCCCAGACATGCTCCACAAGACAGCGTAGCTTGCAAGCCAAGTTAGCTAGGACCTCCCTTAGGCTCATGACCCTTCGGTCAGGAGAACCTTCTTCTCTGTATACGCCCTAGCCCCGAACTCTATATGAGGGCAGCCATGGCACCCATCTTGGGGATCCAACTCTGATTCATTCATTCTTATACCATAGAAGGGCTCCTAAAGCTTCCCTTTAGGCAGCCCATCTCCTAGTTCTAGATCTCCTACCTCTTCCACCATTCTTGCACCCCCCCATTGTAAGAACTTTAGAGCATTCAAGCGAGGAACACACACTCGATCATCTCTGAGACTAGACGTAGGGCTTTGGCCTAAACCAGTATAAATACTCGTGTCTTTTGGATACTACCATCGTATTCCTAGAGCAGCACGGCGATCGTATAAGTTTACTAGTCTGGTTTACAAAACACCAACAGTTGGTACGCCAGGTAGGGGACAGTCGTGCACTCTCGATTGTTGAGCAGGAAGCGATGGCTCCTCGCACCATTGGTGGACTTGCTGGCAGAATGGCCCACGGTGGCCACATCCGCCGTGAAAACTATGAGTTCACCGGTGTCGATGGGCCAGCGTCCACATCCACCTTCAGCCGCATCCCAGACCTTTGCTACGGGGATCTAGACCCCTCAGTGGCAGCATCCCAAAGTACACCTACATAGGGTTGCTCATACCCTCACTCATCACCAACCATGACCAGGCCTTCCATCCAGGAAGCCAGAAGACCATGGCTGTGATGAACTCACCCAGGGAATGGCCTCAACCGGCCACATCCTTTTGGGAAACCACGAGGTTATCCGCACTAGTGGGTCAACGCCCATCACCAGCCTCTACCCCATCCAGGCCAACCACATGGGAAGCCTAGGTCTGACGGCAGAACCACGCCCCGAGCAGCATCCCCGCAACCAGCGGAGCGCAGTGTGTTAGGGTACGCACGAACAATGAAACTACCCGCTGCCCCGCCGTGATGTCGTTAGTGATCAGGTGGCTACCTGGAACCACACCTCGCGTAGCCAAACCCAGAACCAGGGTTCAATCCCATATGGCAGACAAACCGTCCATCATGCCTCAATAGACTGTCAGCTGTCACTCAAAGGCGCGTGCATCTGAGGAAGTGGGCTCCCTAAGCGCACCGTGCGCCACGCCGAGCGGACCAAACCGCATGGCGCTCAGACCCTGCTTCCGCAACGATAGGTCACGCCAGTTTCTCATCGTGAGTGGCAACGCACCCAAAGGCGGGGACGCGATGACCGTGACATTGACACACCACAAAGGCTCAAGCATCAGAATGCATGAGCCCCACCGGCCAGAAGCCACAGCGGGCCAAACTCGAAGTAGTCACCCTCGGGGGTTCGCAGGCCCGCCGAGGATGTCGAGCCGGCAAAGGTTGACCCAAAGCTATCCGAGAGATCGACCCACGCCATCTGCAACCATTCCAAGTACTGAAGAAGCGTCCTCATCAGCTCATGGCCCAGAGATTGCAGCGGCTTCGTCACGAGCGGACGAACAGCCAGTTTCACGATAGCTTCTGGTACATCGGTCAGTCACATCCACTTTGACCTTAGCATCTCTACCTAAGCACGTGCACATACACATACAAGCCCACCAATAGTTGTAGAAACCTAGGGCCCACCCGTAGAGCTATCACAACCTAAAATTTCTAATTTTGGGTTGTGCATAGAAACAATAAATAAAATTAAAGATTTTAATATTTGGATAAAATTTACTAAGTTTAGTATTGAACTAGCACAAATTTAGTTATAGGAAAAATGTGAATTTTGAAAGTTTTCTTAATTTGATGGGTGTTTTGGATGATGTGAGGTTTGCTTGTTGCTTGACTTGGTGTTGTGAGTAAGTAAAATTTTCAAAAACACGTTTAGTAAGTCTTTTTCCATAATCAAATCCTTGGCTCTCTTGATCCTAATCTTTTCATTTGAAGATTCCCAAGGTCCTTTTCTTATGCTCCAATCACCCCTTGGGGTTTATCATCCATCAACCTATCTCTCAAAACTTCTTGAGAATTTTTCCTACTTCTGTCGGAACTTCTTCCCATTTTTCTATGAGCACAATCTAATTTTTTTAATACTCCAAAATAGCTTTTCATGAGCTCCAAATATTTTATTTGAGTTCTTCATCCTTCAATCCGTCTCCAGGATTTTTCCAAGGATTTTTCTAAGCTTCAGAGCATTTCTTTCTATATAAATGGTAATTCTAGACTTTCTAGAATTATTTTTATTTCATAAAA
Organism: Miscanthus floridulus; assembly: GCF_019320115.1. Classification (NCBI taxonomy): domain Eukaryota; kingdom Viridiplantae; phylum Streptophyta; class Magnoliopsida; order Poales; family Poaceae; genus Miscanthus; species Miscanthus floridulus. Next base: position 5,660,594 of record NC_089595.1, read on the forward strand.
TTAATTAATTTCGAAATTAGAATAATCCTAAGCCCAAAATCTTCATCAATCCATGAAAGCCATGTGCAAAATCGAAAATAATCTTAAAGGTCGGTGTATTTATTTACTAATGGGCTTTAATGTTTATTTAGACCCATTAGTGCAGGTGGATAATGCAACATCAATTAGTACTATATCGCTAGCTGACGTGGAGGTGGGAAGTTTTTCTCCCTATATATATATATACCAACCTCTTAGGCAAAGCACACCAAAACTACCATAAGGGGAGCCCCTAGTTTAGAAAATCCCTCGTGTATTAAATGAGAATTTTGTCTCTTCTTGTCGTGTCACCGCCGGCCAACTCCGACGACTCCTCCGGTGAGCTTTTTTTTTGGCCATCTCGAGTATCTCCGGTGAAGACCACCGTCACCATGAGGTTTGTCTCGATGTTCTCTATACCTTAATGTCCTTATCAATGGATCACCATTTGACCACTCCGTCTACGTTTTTCTCTTTCTGGCTCGAGTTTTCCGACGACCTCGCCATGGATGACTTCTTGGTTCTTATCTGGCCGTTGCTTGGCTCTTCGGCGCCATAGCCCGCTGGGCGAGCGCGCATGCGCTGTTGCAGCCGCCATGTTTGCCCTGCCTCAGCCCAGCCACCGTGCGGCACCTGCACTGTGCGTGCATGGCTGGCTCAGGAGCCGTTCGGTCACCAGCGGGCCTCGCCCGTCATGGATGACGCACGTGCGTAGGTGGGAGTCGAGGCCTCAAAGTTCTAGGCTCGTGCTCAGCTCGGCCCTGTCTTAGCCTCCCCAGCCGAGATTCCCTATGAGCACGGCAGCAGGTTCCAATGGCCATGGACGTCACGATCTGCAACAGCCAAGGATGAAGACAACATAATTATGAAACGGCCACCGGTTCGTAATATCTCCACCGTTTCTTTATTTTAATTCCAATTCAGTTTGTTCAAGTTGTGTTAGATTATCGCCGACGTGTTCTATACAGTAATGTTAATGTTTTCGTGTCACATGTTTTTCTATATATAGCTAAATATTAAATTGATTAATATACTTACATCTAGTTTTATAATTAAAATCAATATAGGTTTTATATTTATGTATTTTATATATAAATGTTAACATGATTAATTGCTAACATAAACGTGTTTCTAAATTATAGTTGCTTAGGATAAACATGGTCATATAAAACTTGTTTATATGCTCTCACATGCACCTTTGTTTTGTAAATGTTAAAGTTTAATCTGATTAAATTATACGATGACATTTATAACTAAAACATGATTAACTATAACTCAACTTTTGATACTAAATATGTTTTGATTAATCTCAATTAATACTATTCACATAGTTTTTCTTAATTAAAATAAATCAAGCTCATAGTTTTTTCTTTTATAATATAAAACTCTTGATAGGCGTTTCATTTTAACGATAGTTCGGTTATCGGCGTTTCTTGCGTTCTCTCAATTGTAGCAATGAGTTCTCTCTTGGCATGCTATTTTAAAGCTCTTGCTCTATTGTTCTTAGTTGCTTTTATTTATTGCTTGTATGATTGCCTATGTGTGGTGCTTGCTACGAATAGACGAGAACCGTTTGTGGGCGCTAAAGATCAGAAGGTGAAGACTAAAAGCTAATGGTGTAAGAGTTGAGGAAGTGTTTAAGGCAAGTATAGCATAGGATCATCCTTATTACCTATTCACCTTTAATTACACAATTCATACTGCATGTGTCTACCTTGATTACCCCAAAGAATTTCCTAGCATTTATACTTATATCTTGTCACCTATGGGTTTATGCATTGGGTAGCATGATGCTAGTGCTCAACTAAAATCATGATCTTGTAACTTGACTAATGGTATATGCAATAAACACTAAAAGGTGACTTTTTAGCAACATGGTTACAGGGGGCTAGAGTGTTTGGCTACTTTCTAGATGCTCTAGATTCCTCTCCTTAAGGATTTATCTGTAAGTGGTCACTGGGGCTTACAGTACAACCATGAGTGCTACATTGCTCTGGCTTTAGTTAAGTATGAAGACTTTTTCTAGCTTGTTGCAGGTCACCCGAAAGGGCACAAATGGGGTGTGTTCCGGGTTGGGTGTAGTGCGGCCGCTGTCCCTATGTGTATAGCTTGCGTGGAATGTGCCATTCGGAAGGGGGCATTACATTTGCAGGCCACAGAAACCTAGCGGCCCTAACTTGTTGGACGAACCTTTGAAAGACTTCATAGTGATCCCTACCTGCTCACCTTGAAAGTGTTTTGGGAGTAATTAACCTAGGCATATGGGTATCATGGCTCATGGTGAAAGTGTACAACCTCTGCAGAGTGTAAACTGGTATATCAGTCGTGCTCACGGTCACGAGCGGCCTTGGAACTCTTACAGAATAGATGATCATTAATGGTTAATTGTTTATGCTTTTCATTATTCATGTTTACCTGATCATGTGTTTATACGGACATGTGATAAACTTGTTGCTGCTCAATTGCTTAAAACTGTGATTTATTAAAAGCTAATCGTAGTAAACCAGCCTCAACCTTTTGAGCCTCATGATTTATTAAAACTGCTCAATTGCTGAGTACGACATGTGCTCACCCTTGCTATTTCCCCACACCCCTAGACTTTAGAAAAGTTGTTCCGAAGATTGATGGAGTTACGGAGGATTTCCCAGAAGACTGATAGAAGTGCTAGGCATATGTTACCCCCAGTCAGCCGTCCCTATGAAGGATGCAGCCTGAAGATTAGCTACCGTTCCGTGATACTCTGATGTAAGTATTAAATATGATTATATTTCATTATATAATAAAGCATTATCTCTTGATACTATTATAATTTGTCGCTATATGTGTGATTTGACATCTTGGGCACACATATAGTTAGTACCTAGTTTTGTCTTTAAAACTGGTTGTGACAAGAGCAAACCAAACAACATAATGCCCATACGTTATGTCCGACTCGATCCGACTCGCGCTCACAGCCAGACACGACTAACTCGCGGGGGCTACACACATAGGTACATATGCACGACCTGCGGCATAGCACTGTTTATCATCATCCCAGCGACCGAACTCCTTCCAATCAGGCCTCTCGTCGTGATGAACCAATGGCCTGCACCTCAATCTCCTACTCATACGGGACTAAAAGGAAATGGGGAACTCACTCGATCAAAGCAAAAGGAGCGAAAGGAGAGAAATCTTTCGCTACTCGATCACTTTCTTCTCACATCGTGCTAGATCTGCAACTCACCCTCGACGCCTCACCGCTCCTACAGATTGCGCACCTTTTAGCCCCACGGGCTAGCCCCTAGGTTAAAATGTACACCCATAAGCACAAGGCTAGGAGAGACGAAGCACACTCCAATTCGAATGAAAAGAAAAGCGAAAAGGCAGCAAAATGGTAAGCGAATATGCCAATCACATGCCATCATGTGCACTGAACCCAAACATATTCATTACAAAAATGACACACACACAAAGTCCTAGCTGGTTACACTAGAAACTCCTATACATCGGAAGCTTGAAATTAGAGACGAACAGTGGTAGCCGGCACCTTGCTCGTGAGGACCTCTGCACCATGAGTGGCAGAATTGCCTATGGCAAGGATCCCGATGTCAGACTTCCTCAATGAGTATCCTTGTCCCATGGCATCGTAATCTATGCCCTCGTAGTAGGAGCCGATCGACATCAAGGCCACAAGCATACCACTGTGAACCCCTACAGAGACCTGGGGGTCGACCTGGTGATGAGCCTCGTCGAGATGAAGCACCCGCTGGGCACTCCCTCGGTTGGCACCAAGCATGATGTCGTGCATGGCCTGCCTAGAATTGGTCAGTGCCATTAGCTCTGTTGTCGCCTCCTGCGCCCTCTTCTCTACGACCGTCCTCGCCTCCAAATCCGAGAGCACCCTCGTGCGTAAACCTAAAACAAGCGGTCGATCCGCAATCAAACACAGCCATCAAGCTAAGACCCAACGCGGACAAAAAAGAACTCACCAGCACAAGTGGAACAAAGGCCTTGACACTTAGCTTCAAGGCACCAATGACCCTACTCGGCCTCGTCCCAAGCATCGTCCACTGTAGTGCGTTCCACCTCCTGAACGGCCATCGCTGCCTTGAGGCCAGCCACCTGGGTCGTCAGCAAATCAATCTGAGATTGATCTCGCACCCCCTGTTCCATGAGCCGCTCTTCGGCCGAGTCAACCCCTCCAATAGCGTTGACCAGGCCCTCACGGAGCGCCACCTGTGCTTTTTGGGAGGCCTCCAATTTCTCATGTAGGCGTCATACTTCCACCTCCACCTCGGCCAGGCGATCGCGATCCACAACGCCCCTCAACCACGCTTGGAAGGCTAGGCACAAATAGCGGCACTTCTCCATTGAAGCCCTCGCCAATTCCCGCAAAAGAAGAAAGAAGTAACCAAGCCATCTAGCTAAAGGAACGACTCGCGTAGAAAGCTCGAAAGAATAAGCAGAGCAGCAGGACCTCACCAGTTCGTAGGGAGAGACCTCCTCGGTCATCAGCCGATGGGCCTCCGCATCCAACCTAGTGATCGTGGCGGCTGCATCGACCAACTCCGACAGGGTCAATAGAATCCCCACGTGGCTCCGTGAGGTGCCAGCCCACGCAGCCTGCTTGGTCATGTCATTCACCATGAATAGAGCCTCATGGGGGTCTATGGGGTGTGGTCAAACGAGAAGATCTTCGTAAGGTCCAACCTCCTCAACGTGAGGAACCAGCGCTGGCTCACCAGCATCATTGGCTACCGTCCTCGTGAGCGATGGATCGATAGTGGACGGCGAGTCTACTCCCTCCTCCAGGACAGCAGTCGCCTCATTCTCACCCGCATCTGGGGCCTCCCCTTGACCATGCCTGCTGCCACTCCAGCATTGGAGCAACCCTCACCCGTGGCCGGTGGACATAGGGTCACGAGGGGGAGCCATCGGGCTATGGTCACTATGGCCTCACCATGATTTGATAGAAGGCCTAGCCGCATGGTTGGGTTTGTGAAGCCTAATGGCTTGGCAATCTCGAGCATGGAAAGAATCTCCCTACAATAGAACTTCCTGAAGACAAGGGAAAAAGATGACATAGGCTCCACCATTAAAAGAAAAGGGCCAGGGGGTAATGTACCTTCTGGGGTGACTCACCGAAGGGGGGACGAGGAGTCTCATCACACCTCTCCTAGGGAGCAGAACCACAATAGGGGTTACGACATCTGATGCCGCGGGACCAAAAGCCGATGAGGTGACCCGAGTCACGACAATGGCATTGGCCTTCGACCGTCCGCTAACTCTGGCCTCATGGCCAGACGGCGGCAAACTGACCGAGGACAAGCTAGATGGGTCCAAGGATGGAAAGCCCTGGCCACCACTGCTAGTAGCACAAGGGTGCTTCGAACTCAGCCTCCTCAACGACAACGAAGCCAAGCGCTTTTGCACGGCCCTATCCTCATTCGCGGCACGCATCACATGACCACCGTTGCTCAACCCAACACCATCTCCAGATCTCTAGGACTCAGCAAGGACATGCCGAAGCACCTTTGACTCTACATCAGATCTACATCAGTAGCCACCTGCTCCTGGGCGGTGCGATCGGTGCCTTCGGGACGGGGACTGTGAAAGCGGGAGCGAAACAACCGCACAGACTACCAAGAAAAAAGCTGCATTAGCGACCACCTGACTGATGTTGGCCACGGGCAAGGGGAGGAACACAGAAAGAGGTGACTCACCAGGTTAGGACGACGGCTCGCTGAAAATGCTAGGACTGCACATTCAGTTGCGACCATGACCCGAGGAGGCCGACCTGTAACACCCTCGTTGTTACACCATAAATCACTTACTAAAATATGTCATAAGCATCATGTTTAAATGTTATTGCATGTGATAATATGAACAAGTGAAGCAGTGTAATTTAAATGAACCATAAAAACTTAAAATGAAAGGTTGTTCGTGACTTATGAAATTATCAAGTAAGGATATTCGCAAATTTTTATTGAACGAAAACACTATAGAACATGCATGAGAGGCCTAAATAAAGTTGGAAGTCTAAGAATTGTAGTTGATAGTGAAATACTTGGTGTAGAGAAATAATTGGGTTAAGTACAAATTTCAACAGCTTGAAAATGCAACTAGAAATAGAAATCCAATTAAAACTTAGAAAATTTCCAGAACTTTGGAAAGGGTAGACATTGCTTTGTTCATCAATTTTTGTAGAAAAAATTAGTTAAGAAGTAGAGTAGTGTCATGGCCTATTTTAGTAGCCTAATGTACCCTCTAAAGTATGGTGAAGATGGTTTGGGTGTTTGGCCAACCGATTGGTTGCTTTGGACGCTTTAAAAAGCATGCATGGCACGTCCTCGTTCGGTTTCCTCACGTAGGCACAGTCACCACGCCCCTGAGCCATGACGTCAACGCGCCGGCCACCTATGCGTGCACCTGGCCATGCTCGGCTAGCCGCTGTGGCCGATAGCCCTAGCACGCGGCTGCCCCACCTCATTGCCTCGCTACTACCCCGCCGCTAGCTCCCGACCATGGGCCGCCACACCGTCGTTGCCCTGCCCCAACTCGCTGCACTACGCCGTAGCTCACTACCGTTGCGCCCGCCTATGCCTCTGCGCCGCTGCCCGTTCTGTCTTCATGCATGTGGGCTTGCCGAGGCTACCCACGCATCATTTCACCATTAACGGCGCTATGGCCGCCCTACCATGCTTCCACCACCTGTGCGCGTGCATGTTTCCCTCCTGGCTGCGTTGGCTTGTAGCACCTGCACGCGTGCGGCCAGCCATGTCCCACCAAAGCTCAAGCAAGCCAAGTTGGACCCATCCCCTTTTCCCCTCCCTCCTCTGCTTCTCGGGCAAGCCATGCCGTGCCATCAATCTAGCATGGAGGGGTCACGTTCATTCAATTCGCTGCGCTCCCGACACTTCCTTCGAGCCTGCTAGCCGACCAACCCCGCACCGTGTCCAACCACACCGTGACAATCTCCAATTTGGAGCCTTGCTCCCGCCGTCATGCCATTAAAGGCTAAGCCCACCGTTGTTTTGGGCAAAACCCCACCTTGCCATCCTGAGCCAAATTGGTTGCACCCCTAGCACCACCTCGCAATCCTTCTCGACGTGCGCATTTGAGCTATGCCCTCACTACTTCCCTTGTGGCGCTGATGTGGCCATGACACCATGGCCCACCATCACCCTTGCCACGCGCACGTGGCCGGCTTGACTGGGGTGGTCTTCGGCCGCACCACCACTTTGGTTAGGATCACGGTCAGACCCTAATGCTCATCCGCTGTCCATATTTACTCTCTGGTGGCAGAGCTCGCCTGAACAGGGTTGCTGCCATCATAGGTTGGTCATTGCCATGGAGGGAGCTCCTAGACGTGCCCCCACTCATCCTTTCACCGCCCATCGATTCATGTCTGCACCTAGGTGAGCATCGGTCCCTTAGGGCAGTGGGGGTCCCGGGTGGCCGGCGGGAGCACCAGTGCCACCGGCTGACGCGTTGGCGTACGCGGGTGGGTCGGGGGGTCTCTCCATTGTGAAGGACAGAGTAGACGAGGGCCGTTGTGCATAAGTGCTATCTCTAGGAACAGTAGTGTGGACCGTGGGTTCATTTGTCCTAAAGCCAGGGGCTTTTCTGCAAGAGCGTGTTGTGCGCGCGGGCTCCCCCACTACGGGCTGCCTTCGTGTGTGGGCCGTGCTAGTGGACCGCTCATCAGTGCGCGCGTTGCGCGTGTGTGTGGGCCGCGCCCATTTGTTAGTGGGATGCGCAGGTTGAATTTGTGTTTCCTTTTTCTAGAAAAGAGAAATAGGTTTTATTTTTAGATTCTAAGCTAGACTTTGGAAAATCATATCAATTCACAATGACATCCAAAAATGATGTAATAAATTCTATTTGGTTCCTAAAAATATTGTCTATCTGATGGTATGATTAGCGGATACATGTCTGACTTGATGCTAAGGTATATTAATTCAGTTGAAAGAGCTTAGTATTATTTAGGTTAATACTGTAGGAATTTTTGTGGCTAATTGATAATAGCTTTGGCTCTAAAACTTGTATAGTATGTTCATTGTATTATTATGTGCTCACTGTAATTTTGGTAGCCTTAGAATACGTTGATAAATATGGTAGCTAAGTACTTCTTATTGTAGTTTATAGGAAATCATTAATAAGAGTAAGGATATATTTTAGTTGCTAAGTAGCACTTGTAGGTGAAACACTGCTGGTTTGATGGGAATGATGATTAACTTGGTATCTTAGTCATTAGAGTTAGCTTATTGGCTTAGTAGATGTATTCTTATTTTAAGAACTATTGTTGCCATAATATTGGGTGTTGTATCGTCATTGCATGCATGTAGAGAACGAGTTGGTAGAGTTCGTGACCGAGGGCGAGTAGGAGTACGAGGAGGAGATCCTCATGCAGGAGGAGGTCCCGGAGCCACCATGAACTGACTAAGCTGACACTGCGCCTGCCCAAGGCAAGCCCTGATGCATAACCCTTATTTTGAATGATCATTGGATATATATGTGATGTGCATTTATGTTACAGGCATTTTACGAAAACTACATGCATAGATAACCTACCTATGAGTCCTACTAGCATAGGTTGAGTAGCTGCTATGCTTAGGCTATCGGTAGCGTGAGTAACCTGCCGTTACTCACAATAGGTGATTATTATTATCACTCATGATAAAATGGTGAAAGGAAATGGAGACCGGGTAGGGATATGGTATGGGTATTGGTGGATGTAAGGGGTTGTGTCCTGCAGCCAATGAGGCATAGCTTGGTTACACTATTTTCCCTGTCCATGTCGGTTAAGGGCCGGCCATTGTATTGGATTCAAGTTAGGTCACAGACTTAATATCCTAAGCACATACTTGTTTATGGGAGCAGAAAAGGATCATTGCTCTCTTGTCGTGGGTTCTGGCTCTTTCTGGACTAACTGATTGGAGACGGGGATGGTGGAGGTCTAAGCACCACACTAAGTCCGGGACTCAGGTGTGGGGGCTTGGAGTCTAAGTTTGGATGGGGACCTAGACCCCTTGACAGGAGAGTGATGGGTGGGTCCTGCTTGTGCCAGGGGTACAAGCAGGGAATGTGTTTCGGGATACCCAACTAGGCACATTGATTCACGAATCACTAGGAAATCTAGTATGACTTGTCTATAATCTAGCACCGTAGTAAGAACTAGAAGATAAAAGATGGTGAAATGGATCTGTTTGCTCAACTCTTGCTTGAAAGTAGAACAAGTGCTTACCTAGAATGGTTAGATAATGAACTAATCATGACTGCTAATAAGAAACATACATAAGGATTCACTACTAGTATTGCTTTCCGCAAAAAGGAAACCCAGCAACCCAAAAAGCTTATCATATCCTTTGGAGTCGGGAAATTATTTCCACTAGTCGGGTAAGTCTTGCGAGTACATTGTGTACTCAGGGTTTATTTACCCTATTGCAGGTGTAGCTTGAAGAGTAACTATTGTGTGGAGGATTCTTCTGGTGGACATAGATGGATCCTTATATTCTACCGTTAGATGTTTATTGTAATTCCACTGTTTAAATTTCGCACTCTGAACTTGGTACTGTAATAATGTATTTCTAAGAACTCTGGTTGTATGAAATGGACTAAGTATTGTAAACTCGTTCTCATTATTGGATCCTGAAGGAAAAACATGGACTATTCGAGTTCTCCCTTGAGGTGTGCTCGACGGAATCCGTCCGATGTAGCTTGCTTTCGGGGCGCTTAGTGTCTGGTGGAAGGCGAGCACCGCCGAAGGTGTGTTATTTCAGGCGGTTCTGCCACAAGTGTTATCAGAGCTAATAATGACTTACGAGTTTCATAACCCTTTTCAAAACCTAAATTTGACCAACAAAAGTTTTGCGAAAAATAGGATGCGATAAAATTATGTAAATAAGTATAAGCCCTAGCAATATGGTTTATCTAGGATAGCGGCACTAGTTTTAGCTAATCAATCTTCTGCAGGTACACTAACTTACGCTGCGTAAGAATCGTTTAGCAAGCGGAAAGTGAGTGTGCGATGTGCCAAAAATTTTGCGAATGCCACTATATTCTAGCTTGAGTGAACGGGTAGGCCGATGCATGCATCATGAAAGGAGAATCTTGCTTAAACTAAACTTCCCCCACACGTATAATATGTATTAGTAAATTGATGGGATAATCTAAAAGAATGCTTTAATAAAAATCTTATCATTTCTCTAAGTCTCCTATTCCTAATTTGGAGGGTTGTTCCTAATGGTTGGTTCTTATCTATTTATAGATGAACCTGAGGTCTAGTCGCAGGAGTACCAGCGCTAGGGCGGACCCGGGCGATAATGGTCATGGTGAGGGCATTGGCAACACCAATGGGGAGAGTCACAAGGCCCCACTTCTGGCTCCGCCTCCACCACCGCCACCTCCGATGACCCATGCGGAGATGATGGTGGAGATGTTGGCTACTCGGTGTGAGTCAGCCCGTGCCTTGGAGATGCTGGCCCAGACGATTAGTGGCTTCACCCGTGGGGGCCACGCAGGCAGTGGCGGGAACGGGGGTAGTTCCTGCGGTCTCGAGGGACCCTGTTCTTACCAGGATTTCTTGAAGACGCACCCACCTATGTTCACGCGTGACCATGGAGCCTCTAGATGCGGAGCATTGGCTTCGTATTCTAGAGCAGAAGTTTCAGCTACTCACTGTAACTAAAGAACTGAAGGTGCACTTTGCAACGCAGCAGCTGTTGGGTTCTGCCAGTGCATGGTGGGACACTTTCAATGCCATGCAGCCAGTGGATCACTGTGTGACTTGGCAGCAGTTTACTGCCGCTTTTAGAGAGTTCTACATTCCGGCTAGTGTGTTGAATAGGTAGTTGACAGAGTTCCTAGACCTGAGGCAAGGGAGCATGTTTGTGATGGACTATGTAAATAAGTTCAACCATCTGTCATAGTATGCTAGGACCCATGTCGATATTGATGAGAAGAAGAGGGACCGTTTCTATCGCGATCTCTCTTGTAGTCTATAGAAGGAGCTATACACAGGGAACTACTAGACTTTTGGTGCTATGATGAATGCTGCTATTGCCATGGAGGGATTTCAGCGTGACTCCCAGGCTGAGTGGAAGCGCAAGTGGGTGATTACTGGATCTTCCAGTCACCCCTAGGCTTAGAAGGTGCAGGTTGTCAGGCGGGTGCCCTATCAGTCTTCGGGTGGATAGTCATTCTATCAGCCTCAGCAGACCTACCAAGCACCTAACACTCAGTACCATGTACCTACTCAGCAGGTGCAACAACAATAGCCCTAGGGACAGTAGGTTCCGCCGCATTAGGGGCAGGGGAACAACCCTAGTGCTTTGTTTCAAGTGTGGCAAGGAAGGCCACTATGCTCGGGAGTGTCCGCAGAACCAACCTACATAGTCTGCTCAGCCCTCGGCCAACTCTTGTCTGATCAAGTGGACGATTATCAAGAAGAAGGTGCCCGTAAGCCGCTCTGGGCAAGTCAACTTCACTGAGGCTGAGGAAATCTTGCAGAATGAACCGGTGATGGCCGGTATGTTTACCATTGATTTTCACCCAGCATATGTGTTATTTGATTCTGGTGCATAACATTCATTCATGAGCATGGGGTTTGCACAAAGGCACAATATATCTCTTATGGCTACACCTATTGCCTATAGAATCAGTACTCCAGGTGCATAGTTGTGCGTTAATACTCGGACGAACACAATCGGATTAGTGCTAGCCATTCACACTTACCACCTCTAGTTCATGGTGCTGCCTGGGCAAGGCATAGATGCAATTCTGGGCATGAACTGGTTGCGAGTATATGGGGTAGTCTTGGATCTTAAGCAGAGAGTTGTTGAGTTATGGCTTCCTTCTTCCGAGGATAGGATGTCTCTTCTTATGCCCTCAGATCCAGCCTTACCAGTTGCTGCTCATGTTGAAGCTTCCCCTGATCTTGCCTCTATTCCTCTAGTCTGTGAGTTCTCGGATGTCTTCCCTGAAGATCTACCTAGGTTGCCACCGGATAGAGATGTGGAGTTTTCCATTGAATAGAACCTAGAACTGCTCCTATTTCTCGGCATCCCTATCACATGGCTCCTAAAGAACTAGCTAAAATGAAGAAGCGGTTAGAGGAATTATTAAAGAAGGGATTTATCCATCCTAGCTCTTCACCATGGGGTTGCCTAGCTATTTTTGTGAAGAAGAAGGACGGTATTCTACGGATGTGTGTGGATTACCAGCCTCTCAATGTGGTAACCATTAAGAACAAGTATCCTTTACCTCATATTGATACTTTGTTTGATTAGTTGGCTAGTGCAAAGGTGTTTTCAAAGATTGATCTTCATTCCGGGTATCATCAAATTAAGATCCGGCCACAAGATATATCAAAGATAGCTTTCTCTACTAGGTATGGGTTGTATGAATACCTAGTCATGTCTTTTGGTCTCACCAATGCTCCTACATTCTTCATGTATCTCATGAATTCAGTCTTTATGCCAGAGTTGGATAAGTTTGTAGTGGTGTTCATTGATGATATTTTGATATACTCCAAGAACCAGGAAGAGCATGCACAACATCTTCGGATAGTACTGACTCGATTAAGGGAACACAAGCTGTATGCCAAATTCAGCAAGTGTGAGTTTTGGTTAGATCGAGTGCAGTTTTTGGGACATGTTCTAACACCTGAAGGTATCTCTGTAGACCCAAGCAAGGTATAGGATGTGTTAAATTGGAAATCTCCCAAGTCAGTGCATCAGATCCGTCAGTTCCTTGGTCTTGCTGGTTATTATCGATGCTTTATTCCTGACTTCTCCAAAATAGCTCAGCCGATGACCAAGCTGCTCCAGAAAGATGTCATGTTTGTATAGAGTCCAGCGTGTGAAGAAGCTTTCCAAGCCCTAAAGAAATTTCTTACCACTGCTCCTGTTCTTACCCAACCATATATTGACAGGCCATTTGATGTGTATTGTGATGCCTTAAGGATTGGATTGGGATGCATGCTTATGTAGGATGGGCGTGTGATAGCTTACGCTTCACGCCAGCTAAAAAAGCACAAGGTGAATTATTGCACCCATGATTTAGAGCTGGCTGCTGTGGTGCACGCTCTAAAAATTTAGAGGCATTATTTATTGGGAAATAAAGTACACATTTTTATGGATCACAAGAGCCTCAAATATATTTTCACTCAGTCTGAGCTGAACATGAGGCAACGGAGATGGTTGGAGCTAATCAAGGATTATAATTTGGAGGTTCATTACCATCCTGGAAAAGCTAATGTGGTAGCTGATGCTTTGAGCCAGAAGTCGTATCAAGTTGAAGAAGCACCCTTGTCTCTCAACCATGCTAAGGTGCTAGCCCATATTGCTCTAGTCTTGGGTTTACTTGAGCAAATTATTATAGAGCAAAGGCAAGATGTTTCAGAAATCTTGCATATCAAGAAGTTAATTGCCGAAGGGTATGGTCCTCATTTTAGTACTGATGACCAAGGTGTGGTGAGATTCAAGAACATATTGGTTGTTCTATCAAGTGAGGAGCTTAGAAGAAAGATTTTGGATGAAGCACATCATTCCAAGTTGTCCATCCACCTGGGAAGTAACAAGATGTACCATGATTTGCGCCACTTGTATTGGTGGTCCAATATGAAGCAGGATATCACCAAGTATGTCACGGAGTGCGATACTTGTGGTAGAATTAAGGTAGACCATATGCGTACACTAGGATTTTTGCAGCCCTTGCCTATCCCTGTTTGGAAATGGGAGGAGATTTCCATAGATTTCATTGTGGGTTTACCCTGCACGTCCAAGCGCTATAACTCTATTTGGATCATTATGGATTGCCTTGCCAAGTCTACTCATTTTCTCCCAGTGGATACCAGATATTCAGCTAAGAAGTATGCCAAGTTGTATTTTGACCGGATTGTGACCCTGCATGGAATTCCTCTTACCATCGTCTCTGATAGAGGGTCAGTCTGTCTCTCACTTTTGGGAGCAACTCCAGGAGTGTCTTGGTACTAGTCTCCTTGGAAGTTTAGCTTATCATCTGCAAACTAATGATCAGATAGAAAGAGTCAATCAGGTACTTGAGGATATGTTGAGGGCTTCTGCCATTTCTATTCCAGAAAAGTGGGATGAATGCTTGACTCTAGCTGAGTTTTCTTATAACAATAGCTATCAAGAAAGCATTCATACGGCACCTTTTGAGGCCCTGTATGGTAAGAAATGTAGAACACCTCTTAACTAGGTTGAGGTGGGTGATCGTGGATATTTTGGGCCTGATTTTATCAAAGAAGCTCGAGAGCAAGTCAGTATTATTCAGAGCCAATTAAAGGCAGCTCAAAGTCATCAGAAAACTTATGCGGACAAGCGAAGAAGGCCCTTGCAATTTGAAGTTGGTGATCATGTGCATCTCAAGGTATCCACCATGAGAGGTGTACATCGATTTGGTGTCTGTGGGAAGCTAGCCCCTCGCTATGTTGGACCTTACAAGATTTTGGCCCAGTGTGGTTCTGCTGCCTACCGTATCTAGCTCCCGGATATTTTGTCAGCAGTACATAATGTCTTCCATGTTTCCTAGTTAAAGAAATGTTTGTGGGTCCCCAATGAAGTGGTGGAAATGGAAGGACTTCTCCTCTAGCCCGACTTGTCTTATATTGAGCATCTTGTCAAGATCTTGGACGAAAAAGAAAGAGTGACAAGAAACAGTGTGGTGAACTTTTACAAAGTTCAATGGCAAAATCACTCGGAGGACGAAGCAATGTGGGAGCAAGAAAGTTATATCTTGAAGCATTATCCCCACCTTCTTTCTAGTTCACCGAGGTAATTGTTTGAATTGGAATTTAATTCTTATCCCTTTTCCCACACTAGGCACATGAAATCTCGGGACGAGATTTTGTTTAAGGCGGGTAGATTTGTAACACCCTCGGTGTTACACCGTAAATCACTTACTAAAACATGTCATAAGCATCATGTTTAAATGTTATTTCATGTGATAATATGAACAAGTGAAGCAGTGTAATTTAAATGAACCGTTAAAAGTTAAAATGAAAGGTTGTGCGTGACTTATGAAATTATGAAGTAAGGATATTCACGAATTTTTATTGAACGAAAACACTATAGAACATGCATGAGAGGCCTAAATAAAGTTGGAAGTCTAAGAATTGTAGTTGATAGTGAAATACTTGGTGTAGAGAAATAATTGGGTTAAGTACAAATTTCAACAGCTTGAAAATACAACTAGAAATAGAAATCCAATTAAAACTTAGAAAATTTCTTGAACTTTGGAAAGGGTAGACATTGCTTTGTTCATCAATTTTTGTAGAAAAAATTAGTTAAGAAGTAGAGTAGTGTCATGGCCTATTTTAGTAGCCCAATGTACCCTCTAAAGTATGGTGAAGATGGTTTGGGTGTCTGGCCAACCGATTAGTTGTTTTGGACGCTTTAAAAAGCGTGCATGGCACGTCCTCGGTCGGTTTCCTCGCGTAGGCGCGATCACCGCGCCCCTGAGCCACGACGTCGATGCATCGGCCGCCCATGCGTGTGCCTGGCCATGCTCGGCTGGCCGCTGTGGCCGACAGCCTTGGCGCACGGCTGCCCGACCTCACTGCCACACTACTACCCCGCCGCTAGCTCCTAGCCATGCGCCATCACGCCATCATTGCCCTGCCCTAGCTCACTACACCACGCTTTTGCCCACTATGCCGCAGCATGTAGCCATCGCGCCCACCTGTGCCTCTACGCTGCCGCCCTTCCAGTCTTCGTCCATGTGGGCTTACCGAGGCTACCCGCGCGTTGTTTTGCCATTAACAACGCTACGGCTGCACTGTCGTGCTGCCACCACCTATGCGCGTGCAAGTTTCCCTCCTGGCTATGTTGGCTCGTAGCGCCTACACACGTGCGGCTAGCCATGTCCCACCAAAGCTCGGGCAAGCCAAGCCAGACCCATCTCCTTTTCCCCTTCCTCCTCTGCTGCCCAGGCCAGCCATGTCGTGCCATCAATCCAGCATGGAGAGGTCATATCCATTCAATTCGATGCGCTCCTGACTCCACCTTCGAGCCTACTAGCCGACTGACCCCGCACCACATCCAACCACATCGTTACAAGCTCTAATTTGGAGCCTTGCTCCCGCCGCCACGCCATTAAAGGCTAAGCCCACTGTTGTCGTGGGCAAAACCCCACCTTGCCATCCCGAGCCAAATTGGCTACACCCCCAGCCCTGCCTCGCAATCTTTCTCAATGTGTGCACCTAAGCCATGCCATCCCTGCTTCTCTCATGGCGCTGACATGGCTGTGCCACCGTGGCCCACCGTTGCCCTTGCCGCGCGCATGTGGCCGGCTCGATTGGGGTGGTCTCCGGCCACACCACCACTTCGGTTAGGATCACGGTGAGACCCTACTGCTCATCCGCTATCCATATTTACTATTTGGTGGCGGAGCTCGCCTGAACAGGGTTGCCGCTGTCGTAGGTTGGCCGTCGCCGTAGAGGGAGCTCCTGGATGTGCCCGCGCTCATCCTTTCACCGCCCATCGATTCGTGTCTACACCTAGGTGAGCATCGGTCTCTTAGGGTAGTGGGGGTCTTGGGTGGTCGGTGGGAGCACCAGTGCCACTGGCTGCCGCGCTAGCGTGCATGGGTGGCTCAGGGGGGTCTCTCCATTGTGAAGGAGAGTAGACGAGGGCCGTTGTGCATAAGTGTTGTCTCTAGGAACAATAGTGTGGACCACGGGTTCATTTGTCCTAAAGTCAAGGGCTTTCTTGCAAGAGCGTGCAGCGCATGCGGGATCCCACGCTGCGGGCCGCCTTCGTGTGTGGGCCACACCTATGGGCCACTCATCAGTGCATGCGCTGTGCGCGTGTGTGGGCCGTGCCTGTTCGTTAGTGGGCCATGCGGGTTGAATTCGTTTTTCCTTTTTCTAGAAAAGAGAAATAGGTTTTATTTTTAGATTCTGAGCTAGACTTTGGAAAATCATATCAATTCACATTGACGTCCAAAAATGATGAAATAATTCTATTTGGTTCCTAAAAATATTGTCTATCTGATGGTATGATTAGTGGATACATGTCTGACTTGATGCTAAGGTATATTAATTCATTTGAAAGAGCTTAGTATTATTTAGGTTAATATTGTAGGAATTTTTGTTGGTTAATATTGTAGGAATTTTTGCTGGTTTGATGGGAATGATGATTAACTTGGTATCTTAGTCATTAGAGTTAGCTTATTGGCTTAATAGATGTATTCTTATTTTAAGAACTACTGTTGCCTTAATATTGGGTGTTGCATCGTCATTGCATGCATGTAGAGAACGAGTTGGTGGAGTTCATGACCGAGGGCGAGCAGGAGTACGAGGAGGTGATTGAAGAGTACAAGGAGGAGATCCTCGTGCAGGAGGAGGTCCCAGAGCCACCATGAACTAACTGAGCTAACACCATGCCTGCCCAAGGCAAGCCCCAATGCATAACCCTTATTTTGAATGATCACTGGATATATATATGTGATGTGCATTTACGTTATAGGATGGTGTGCTCATTATTGGATCCTGGAGGAAAATGGGGATTATTCAAGTTCTCCCTTGGGGTGTGCTCAACGGAATCCATCCGATGTAGCTTGCTTTTGGGGTGCTTAGTGTCTGGTGGAAGACGAGCGTCGTCGAAGGTGTGTTATTTTGAGCGGTTCTGCCACACGACCTCACCGGAGGGGCGACCGAGAAAGATAGCAAGGTGGTGGAGGCATCGTCAAGAATGTAGAACCAATTCTCATGCTAGCCCAAGTTCAAACTCCTCAACGGTAGACATGGATAGAGATGAGACACCCCAGAATGCATCTGGATGTTCATCCCGCCCACAGGGGCCACCGCTCCACCGACGGACCCTAGCAAACACTAACTCTTGACTTCGAAGAGTAGCCGAAATAGGTCTTTGTTGGGTTCTATCCCAAGGAAGGCCTCGCAGACGACCATGAAGCCCACCAATTTTAGCACGCCGTTGGGGGGAATATGCTACATCTGGATGCCATGCTCCCAAAGGAATCCTCAGAGGAAATCCGATGCTAGAATCCCAAACCTGCGCTCATGGAGATCGGTGAAGGACACTGTTTCCCTAGGACATGAGTTGAGTAGCACCTCGCCGGCGGTGGCCCTCCACCTGATGACTTCCTTTGGTGGAAGAAGGTTGTCATCGACAAGTCGTAGCAACCTCACCACTGTCACCGTCGAAGGTACCCACTCACTCGTCCCTAACGTAGGCAGGGTGCAAAGCGAGGGCGAAGGTAGAGGCAGCGGTGGAGGGAGATGGCGTCGAGCGATCATTGGAAACTATGCTCCTCCCAGGTAAATCCCTTGAGTTCGATTCCCTTGTGCCCCCCTCTGAATTGCAGTGCACAATAATGGAAGGCAACAACAAGGTAAGGGAACTCGAGCCTAAGGGGTCGTATATGTGGTGGCAACTAGGAATGTGAACCGTGCCCTTGCGGAATCCATCCTAGGATGAGTCCCATGGACCCTCGGCAAGCGAGCAGCCGTACCACAGCAACCACGCGGCGCGGCGCATCACGTGTTCCCATGCGGACGAGTGCCATTAAGTCACATCGTGACCGAGGAGGCAACAAGCCCCTAGGTCCACATGCACAGCAGCCCACTACAACCATGACCCCGCGTTGTGCTTAGGAAACCCACTCTTAGGCCGACCCTTAGATGGGTTCGAGGCCACAAAAGAGGTAGGGGCAGGATGAGATGGGCCCCTGCGGCTCTAATTGGTGGTGTGGAACCTCACAACCATCTCCTCCTATGTTTGAGTTGTTTGCTTCAAAGTTGCCTAGGTTGACCCCCTTTGGGAGGGAGGCATCTTGCCCTCTGGCCACTACGGAGGTGGTTGGGGATCGACCGGCTTGACAGCTGAACTCTATGTCAATTGGGGAGGATATCGGGTCCCACTCGAATTGCCCATTTACCTCGACGAGGCGCACCACTCCGACCATGTGGTTACGGTGGACAAGCCTCTCCCCACGTGGGGCGAAACCAAAGTTGCTTGCCACCAGGCATCACGACCTCTCGAGGTTAAGAAGGATGTCGGAAAAAAAAGGAGCAGGGCCCATGCGACCCCAATAAGGACCATCTCCTCCCCATGTCTCGGGTCGCTGACCTGTTGCCATCTCAGAATCTCACGACCAGTGGAGGCTGGCATCCCCATTGCAGGAAAATAAACAAACCAGCGGCAAAAAAGACTCGTAAAGGTACTTCCGCAAGGAAGGCACCCATGTGTACATGGATCGCTCCTGATCATGCACGACAAGAGATGCTTCAAAACCCACATGGTAATCCTTGGCTGACGAGGGCATCTCGGTCCGTGCTATTACCAGGGTAAGAAACCATGACTTAACCACCACCGAGAGACCACAGAGAGGCAACCAAACTCAAAGAAAGGGTCTCTCCTACCAAACTTTGGAAACAGGCGTGGCCAAGCCGCGCACCCAAAATACAAATTTGGAAATCACCACACCGGTGACATCTCCAGTAAGCCCTGGGAGGCCTTGCTACTGCCATGGAAGGACAGGTGTCACACCAACCTTCCTGTAGCGACGCAACTCCTAGGGCATGAGAGCACAGGAGGAGGCACGGAGGTCGCACCAGCTTAGGGATGCCTAAACGAGCACCCATGGGCTTTCACAAGCACCAGTGGGGCGCAAGCAGAGAGCCTTAGAATCAGGCAAAACCCATCTTGCCCAAGATAGGATTGCCTGATCCCCATAGAGCATGTGCACCGCGGGCATATCCTCCCCTGCTCGCAAGACCCCTTCTAGCACCAGCTGTTGGAAGGGGCGACACTGGCTTTGCCCACCATAAACAACCCCTAGAGGGACGTATAACGGGAACCATGCGGTTCTCCTCGAATCTCTCTCTCAACTCCTAACAAGTCAGGGAGGCAAAGAGCAATTTGTAATCGCAGCCATGCATGCCTTAAATGGTAGAAAGGCCTCCATTTATGGGCCAGGGATGAACTCAACAGCCTGAGACCCCCACGCCGTGTAGCGAACCACGGGAGGTCATAGCCAATATCAGATGCCCGCGTGGGGTCGGGAAAATCAAGACTCTCACAAAGGCAGGGGCGGTACAACGTTGACAAGACCACTCGACCACGCCTGGGTCACAAACCCCAATACGCAGCACACTGACACGACCGGGCTTAGCAGTCACGTACCACAACGTCGGGATGTCTTGATGGGGCAGAGCACAACGGCCACCTATCACATTGAACGTACCAGCCCACAAGGGGCCGAGCGATGAAGCTCGAACAAGCCATGAACTACGAACCAACACCTGGCATGCACGCATCACAGCGCTTTCACGATCACTTTATGATAGTAAAAATGCTCGAGGGTTACTGTCGGGGTTATGATCCCTGGGTGTCTTAAGGCACCGATTAACTAGTAGGCCGAGCAGCCCACGATGCATCAACTAGCGAAGGCTTGAGCGACCAAGGCCCAGCTAAGCCAAGCAGAACAGGCCTGACGCCAAGGTCAGGGTAGGCCATGACCCCTCCTTCTGTCTTAGCTGCACGATGCGCAAGAGACCCATGACCTCTCTGCTATCCCAACCTCCGGGAGGAATAGGGAGAGGTCACACCTAGCCAAACCTGCCCGCTCTAACAAGAGTAGGCACGCCACACTGACCCCGCAAGGACCAAGGGGACAATGGTCACCTCGGTCTGGTCAAACGCCATCCCTGCGCCACGTTGTACAGACAAGACAACACCGCACGACGATCCACCATCTAAATACGGTTCGATAGGACACATATACAATTCTACCCACCATAGGATGGGATCCACGACGAAGGCCTTGACTTAGAGGTCATCCGACCCAGCGGGAGCCATGACCCCAACAATCGGGATCATGGCCCTCGTCTCCTCAAGCCAACAAGGCGATCAATGACCCAGGGGCGACTACCAACTCCTGTACTATGCCCTAGAAAACCAGGAGGCGAGGACGAAGACCACGGCGAGGACTACGTCGCATAGGACGGCTGGCGAACCACCACCGTGCCTACAGTGTCGCCACGGCCGGTACAGTAGCACCATGTCACACCATGCCGCAACATGGCCACAAGACCATGATGACAACCACGCCCAGACGTGCTCCACCAGACGGCGTAGCTTGCAAGCCAAGTTAGCTAGGACCTTCCTCAGGCTCATGACTCTTTGGTCGGGAGAACCTTCTTCCCTGTATATGATCTGGCCCCGAACTCTATATAAGGGTAGCTAGGGCACCCATCTTGGGGATCCAACTCTGATTCATTCATTCTTACACCGTAGAAGGCCTCCTGAAGCTTCCCTTCGGGCAGTCCGTCTCCTAGCTCTAGATCTCCTACCTCTTCCGGCATTCTTGCACCCCTATTGTAAGAACTTCATAGCATTCAAGCGAGGAACACGCACTCGATCATCTCTGAGACTGTACGTAGGGCTCCGGTCTGAACCCGTATAAATCCTCGTGTTTTTTGGATGCTACCATTGTCTTCCTAGAGCATCGCGTCGATCGTATAAGTTTACTAGTCCGGTTTACAAAACACCGACAATATCTAACTATGTGATTCATACGACGTACAGCTTTGTTGGTGAATATAAATTTACAAATTGGTTGTATGTGTTATGGATACTTCCTGGGTCTGTCAGTGAGTGCATGCGCTATGGATACAGGGTAATTCGCAAAAAGAAAAATTATAATAAAATTATAATCATAATACATAAGCTCATAAGTTTTCAATTCAAATCTAATGTCCTCAAATTTGTACTATAATTTTAAAATAATATACCAATTTAAAAAGATTATTGTTTAAAAGCTTGTCCTTTTTTGAATTAAAATACGCCTAGTAATTTTAAGCGAAGAGAGTATATATATATATATGCAAATGCAACTAATAAACTGTTTAAATTTTGGACATGAATTTCGCATTCAATTCCTATAGAATTCGGGAACAAATTCGAATTGCACCAATTTGTTTTGGGCCCAATCTCAAGACTGTTTTTGGCCCAATTTGTAGCCACCTTACACGTTAGCCTCTCGTGAAAGAAAAAGAAAGCACTCGTCGGCTCCACTTTTTAAAAGCATTTTTCCAAACTTTTTTATTCAACACGTCATTTCGTCCACTTTTAATTATAACGGTGTCAAACTATGTTAGAAAATGTCTAAACTACCCTCAGGTCTACTAGCATAAGTGTATGTGATTTTTTAATCTTGGCCGCAGATCCAGATAGAAACGGTGCAGGTTCATTGCCAGTATAAGTGTATTTCTAAAGTATTTCTAAATTTATTTTTCTAAAGGAAAATGGTTGTATAAGGTGTAAGCATGACTTCACGGTGAGGTCATCAAGGTAGCAAGGCAGAGTTCTCTTTGCTGCTCGCTCCGGCCGCTCGCGCAGTGTTGCGCGCGTGGCGTTGTCGCAGAAGCCAGTGAGGACGACAAGCCGCGTAGAGCTGCGCCACCCCGTCCCGAGCCACCGACGCCGCCGCGGTAGAGTTCGACACGCCCATGGACGTCCAGTTCGGCGAACCTAATGGGAACCACGAAGGCCCGGATCTCGACTCCATGGTCACCGCCGCCTCCGCCAACCTCGAGGATGACGTCACCGGCGGCGTCGACCTCACCTGCGAGAGGACCGTCCACGCCGGGATCGACTACCGTCCCTCCGGTTCCGGCGACGGGAAAGGCGGTGTCTTGGAGGTGTTTGTGTCCTACGCACCCAAACGCCCGCCTAGGCCCGTGTTTTCCATGCCGCTCGACCTCGGGGAGCACGACAAGGACGCCGCGTTCGTCGGATTCTCCGCCTCCACGCCAGGGAGCACGGAGACGCACGCCATCGAGCAGTGGAGCTTCTCCACCGCATCGCCTTCGCCATCCCCGCGTTCGGCACCCGCCGCGACGCAGCCCGACTCTACCCCAGCGCTCCCTCCTCCCGTCGCCAACCCGGTGCTCTATCGCTGCTGCTCCCAAGAGTGACGACGACGGCGCCGTCGCCACCAGCTTCCTTAACGGGTGCCGCCGCGCCGGCCGGCTCGAACGCGAGGACGCCACGAGCGCCCTGTCCTGCCCGTGGCCGCATGGGCGCCGCCACGAGCGCCCCACCCTACCACGTGGCCGCACGGGCCGTCCCCGGCGCCGGCGTCGTGGCCGCCGCCATGTGCGCCCTGCCCCACACCGCGAACGCGCGGACGCCACGAGCGCCCCGCCCTGCCCCGCGGCCGCACGGGCCGTCCCCGGCGTCGGCGTCGCGGCCACCGCAGCATGCACCCTGCCTCACGCTACGATCGCCACGAGCGCCCTGTCGTGCCCCGCAGCCGCACGGGCGCCGCCACGAGTGCCCCGCCCTGCCCCGCGGTCGTCCTCGGTGCCGGCGTCGCGACCGCCGCTACGTGTGCCCTGCCCCACGCCGCAGACACGCGTGCCGTCCTCGACGCCAGCAGCGTGGGCGCCGCCGCGAGTGGCCCGCCCCACCCCCGCGCGGGTGAGCTCCGCCCTGGCCAGGACGGGCGCGCGCAAGCGAGCTCTACCCCGGCCACCACGACGGCTCGCGGGATAGCTCCGCCCACCGGCAACTGCGACAGTGCACGGACGAGCTCTCCCTGGCCACGTTCAGCGAGAAAGAAGTGGGAGGATAAGGTTGTGAGAGAAGGGTATTTTAGACTTTATGACCGTTTTGGTCCACATGTCAGGACTGTCAAACGGTGAAGGTGGCCGGAATGGTGCGGAGAAAAAAAAAAGTAAAATACGATGATATCTAGGTGCGTTCGAATTTTAGTGGCGAGGCACGAAGCATGTCTCCTAATGGCACACACGTAGAAGCCTCGGAGACGCCGGACGCCTGCGCTAGACAGCTTCCTTCAGTTCTGCAGTTCTCCTCTTTCTTTCTTTCTTCCCGTCGTCTCTGCTCCCCTGCCACCACGCGCTCGCCGCGGCTAATCCCAACTACCCAAATCCAAGCCAAGCGACCGTCGCCTAAAACCAAGCAAGCTGGAGCGCAGGAGACGCAGCCGCTCACCCCCGCTTCCGCTGCGCTGCAGGTGAGAGTGCGTTGGAGCAAACCCTTCTTCCTCCCCCAATCCCATTGTCCCGTTAGCAAAGCCCTCGAATCCTAGCTTCGATTTGGGGTTTTCTCCTCTCCTTTTTTTATCCTCAATCAATAAAAGAAAGAACGAAAGAAAGAAAGAAAGAGGAAAAAAAAGACATAAAAACACATTTTGGGGTTTTCTTGGACCTTGTTATCAATTTTTTTTTCTTTTTCCTCTGTACCGCCGTTCTGGTTCATACTTCGATTCTTGGGCCAAGACTCCCTTTTCCTGGGATGAATGCTAGTGCGCTCCTCAAAATCGATTTTGGGTGGAAGAAGGTTTTACAGACGACCAACACATTTTTGGGGTTTTTCTTGGACCTTGTTATAAAAAAAAAGGAAAGTAATAAAATAAAATAAATAAAAGTAAAATAGAAATAAAAAAAATCAACGCGCAACCTTTGCTGAGTTAGCTTAAGCACGTGATTCCAAGACCAAGGTGATCTGGTTTTCTTGGTGCTCTGTTCCTGAAGCCACTGCTTTTATTTACAGGATATAAAACCCCAATCCCCCTGAGCCAATCCATTATATAGCAGCTGTTGATGACGTAGCAATTGTATGCAGCCAATAACTGGTTAAATTATTAGCCATCCTCCCATTCAGCTGCATGTCTGCTTCCCACTCGATGACTCACTGGTCAGCTCAATGAGAGTGAGAAGTACTAGGAGTGAATTGTAATGCCGTGGGACGAGAAGGAGACAAGCAAGTCCCACCTTCCTCAGTGCTTGGCTGAGTAGGAGGACCACCAAGTTACCCCCAACTCATCCTCTTCTCTCCCCTGAAAAGACTTGAGGTAAGCTCCTAATTTCCACCATATTTTTCCCAAAACCACCAAGTCAAATTGCAGCAACTATGGCTATATATATATATATATATATATATATATATATATATATATATATATATATATATATAGACGTACTGTTCTGTAGCTGGCCGCAGAATAAGTTATTCTGTGGCCACTTTAAGTTACGATAATTACTATACTAATTTACAAGATTATGGTAACTCCCTCATAAGTGATTTACTATAGCATTATGGTAAGTATGATCTTGAATTATAGTAACCCACATGTATCGTAAATGTGTATTGTCATTATCGTAAATTGGTACAAACATTATCGTAAATCAAGTGGCCATATGGCCAGCTGCAGAATAGCCTTACCGTATATATATATATATATATAACATTTCATTAAAAAAGGACAGACCCAGTGCCGGAGGCTCCCACATGAGTGGGGTCTGGGGAGGGGAAAAACCGAGGCAAGCCTTCCCCCACAAATTCTGCGGAGAGGCTGCTTCGAACTCGCGACCTGATGACTCAGTGAGACAGCTCTCACCACTGCACCAGGCCTGCCCTTCAGCTATAGCATTTCATTGCTGTTGGAAAACTTGCTGCTGAAAGGCTTAACCGGAGATTAAAATCATCGGTCCTAATGATGCATGGACTTATCTATAGTTTAAACATCATAAATCAAGGTTTGGTGCCATAGTATTTTTTTTCTAATTTAGTGATTTGTGACAATATGTTTCCATAGGGTTTGATTTTGGTCCTTTTAGTTAAAAACAAGTAGGATTGTAGTTTGAACTGGAATCTTAATATTACTGATTGACGTCTTCAGCGAAGGCTTCACGATATATAGTCCTCATGAGATGTAGTAGGAAAAAAGATAAAATTCTTACAATATCAGAAAACAATGGACGACTTTAATTTGGTAGACTCTAAATCATTATCCTCAACAACAGTCGTTTGATCTAGACTTTTTCCTATAAAGAAAAAAAGGAATGATGCAACAAGATCTGATATAACTTAAGGTTTCAACTAGATTAAATACATATTAAAAATTCATTGAGGTTCAATGCAAAGGATGAAAACACATATATCGTACTTGAAACACTCATCACAGCCGAATAGAGACTATAGAGTATCAAAGTGGATATTATGTTAGGAAATGAGGAGAGAATAAAGATGACTAAATTTTATTAGTATACACTCTAAATCTATACTATAAAAGAGCGAAGGAATTGAAAAATAGCTCTCACCCAGATGATTCCTACCCACCTTGCATCAGGACCCTTGCATCAGTTGATATATTTTAATCTAATGGTCTATTATTAATTCACATGTGGGCCACTCCAAGTCTTACGGCTACCGTAAGATTTCTTACGCGTTCCTGCCATTCAGCCCGGGTGTCGACGCCCTCGTGCCAATTTTATTTCTCCATCGACTTTCTTACCCACCCCTGTACCCGCATATCGGCAAGCCGGTGCCTTCTCTTGCTTTTTCGTTCCCCCCTTCAACCCTCTGGTCCCGATCCGCGTCGTCACTCCGTCCCGATCCACGTCGCCGCCCCAACCCAGGCCCCAGAGCTCGCCCTCTGCTTCACCAGGAAACTCGCACCCGTCGTCGCCGGGGAGGGCGCCCCCAGCGCCGCCGTCGAACTCTCCTACCACCACATCGACCACGACTGGAACCCGCTCCCCCACGGCAAGCACCGCGTCGCCGTCTCCGTCGGCGACCCCGCCAGCCCCGAGCAGGTGCACCTTGCGTTCACGGATGGCGTCGACGAGATGCGGGTCCTGTTCGTGTGCGGCGACCGCGGGGAGAGGGTCGTCAGGTACGGGCTGCAGAAGGAGGACGAGAAGGAGTGGAAGGAGGTGGGCACGTATGTGAGCACGTACGAGCAGAAGCACATGTGCGATTGGCCGGCGAACAGCAGCGTCGCCTGGAGGGATTCGGGATTCGTCTTCGATGGCCTCATGAAGGGATTGGAGCCCGGAAGGAGGTACTTTTACAAGGTACCGTGAATTATCCCCTGCTGTAACTTGGAATGGTTCAATTTTTCTGATTTTACGTTTGGCTCTGTATCATTTTTTTAAACAAAATCAGGATTTTGCTTATGTAAATTTTGTCCCAGAAACAAAAAGGTAGTAGGTCCTCAAGCTATATATGCAGCAGCCTAATGTTGCAGTTGGGTTACCTGAGGTGCACAAGGGTTGGAATTAACTGTGCTTTAGAGTGTGCTGGATGGATCATTGTGTTCCTAAGATTAAATTGTGTTGATTCAGAAGAGATTTGTTGATTCAACATTGGCAGTGTAGTAAGATTTGTTATCTATGCAGATGCAAATTGATAGCCCTTACTGTATTTTGCAAGCTTGAGGAAAGGCGAGCATTCTGTCCTCGGAATCCATGCAGGGAATCAAGGAATTCCTAGCTGAAATCCTTCTCAATTCTCATCTCGGTTCTCCATTCAGGACACCAGCTTCTCTACAGTGATGAATATCTTGTGTCATTCTCATGTACAACACTTTTTTTAGCAGCAGTACTGCCGCCACCCCTGAGCTCCGTCGGGTGCTCGCCTCCAATGACCAGGCCAACGGCCTCAGACGGATCCGTGTCATCGTCCAGGATAGCGATTTGCAATTAATTACTTCGATTCTGGCTGAATGGCAGGAACGCAAATGGTAGGTGGCCCACCGGTGGATTGATATGGAGCATTAGATTTAAAGATACTTGGTTATCTAAGGGTCTGTATTAAAGATGGGTAAGAAAGCTTAGGTGAAAAAGTATTCTCAATTCCTTACAATGACGACCGTGATTAAGAGACATTGTTGTTTTCGCTTTAAATTTAGAAAATCTTTCTTTTGATGACGATTGGGTTGTGTTTGCTTATAGTGCTTGTGTTGCTGCCTGTGCAGTGATGCGATTACTAAGGATGACATTAAGGTCTTCGCGATGGTGCCGTCGAAGCCTGACACTGAGTTTCCTAATGCTGCCCGCTGGTACGAGACCATCTCTGTGGCTGTAGCCTCAAGGTTCGATTTATTTCACTGGTTGCAAATTTTTAAGTGTAGTAGGTTGATGTCTTTCACTGGTTGCAGATTCAGGTTTGATTTATTTCACTGTTTGCAAATTGCAAATATGTAAGTGTCGTACATTGATGTCCTTCATTGGTTGCAGATTCCTGGTAAGGCAGTTGGTCCTGCTACTGAGGTTTGTTCTCCCCATCCTAAGCCATACTGCCCCATTTTCTTTGTTTATATCAATCTGTCTTATTGGTCAAGCAATGAGAAATAGAAGAAAGCAAAACTGTTCTTTTCGACAGTTAGTCAATGCTTTTGCTTTGGTGTTCCTGCAGGTCGCAAAGGAAGTTGGGTTTGAGCTACCGCCACCAGGCGAGTATGCTGTTGGGATGTTTTTTATGCCAACCGATGAAAAGCGT
Organism: Miscanthus floridulus; assembly: GCF_019320115.1. Taxonomy (NCBI): domain Eukaryota; kingdom Viridiplantae; phylum Streptophyta; class Magnoliopsida; order Poales; family Poaceae; genus Miscanthus; species Miscanthus floridulus. Next base: position 5,688,889 of record NC_089595.1, read on the forward strand.
CATGAGAAGGGCAAAGCTGGGTTTAAGAAGGTTGGTGTAACACTGTTAATAAATTTGGTAAGAGAGAATTTCTTATTTGACACTGGGAAAATGAGTCGTTCCTTTCTTGGCCCTGAAATTTTCTTCGTTCCCTATTTGACACCCACTTCAACTTTCATCCCTAATTTGACACTACCGTCAAATCCGTTAGCTAACGGTGTTAACTGGCTGTTAAAAAGACGTTTTTGCCCCTAGAAAAAAAAGCGGCGAAGCAAATTTGAGAGGAAAAAAAACCTGCGCCTTTTTTTTGCAGCTGGGCGCATGCATCAGAGGCGGGCGCAGGTTTTTTTTTCCTCTCAAATTTGCTTCGCCGCTTTTTTTTCTAGGGGCAAAAACGTCTTTTTAACAGCCAGTTAACACCGTTAGCTAACGGATTTGACGGTAGTGTCAAATTAGAGATGAAAGTTGAAGTGAGTGTCAAATAGGGAACGAAGAAAATTTCAGGGCCAAGAAAGGAATGACTCATTTTCCCAGTGTCAAATAAGGAATTCTCTCATTTGGTAATGGTAGTCTATGAGCAATGCAGGATTTGTATGTTAAGCTCATTTCTCTGATAAACTCTACCTTTATACCACTTGTGGCAATTGAACAACCAATGATCCATTGATAATTTCATTAAATAGAGAAAGAATCGATATCCAGCTATGGTGCACTATATAATTAGAAAAAAATTAAAATCCAGTTACTACCACTACATTGAACTAAATCTTTTCAAATTGTGTCCCTAATTAAGCTTAGTCAGCCTCTTTCTCTGCAGAAACCCTTCTAGGAGCCCATTTGTAAGAAGAATGGTGATATAGTATTGTGGGCATATCCCTTCGCTGTTATTACATCCATGCTAATTTAGATGTTTGATCTTCAAGCTGGTTCGTTTGTGAAACTTCTCAGCATTTATTAATAAGTTGATCTGTCACTTTTTAATTTTCATTTGTTATTGCATTGGCTATTGTGCTATATTTTTATGTAAAGTTCTCTTAAATTAGACACAAATCACATTATACCATAACCTTCAAAGAATAATTTTGTAACGTAATCCTTCTCTACTTTGTTTCTTGACAATAGGTGCTAGGAACATAGGCTGGCTCAGGACTATATAATATGATTTGGAGTCTTTGCAGGGTACAAGCCACCCCACTCATTATCATGTTGTGTGGGGCTACAACAATTTGCTGCTGATGGTGACAATTTATACTGTATTTTGTTAAAAGGTTACATTTTTAAATGGCTGTAATCTCCTTAATTTTCAGTTGAATAATTTGTTTATTCCTTTGCACTATCTCTGAGTATGGTTGCAGTTACTTGGCTATAGATCAAATACAATTTTTTAAATAATCTGTGCACCGAATATGGATGTGTTTTGAAATAAACATGGTGACTTGATTTTCACTTTGCTAGCTTTTTTACATTATGTAATGGGGGAGGACAATGATGAAGAAGAGTTGTAAAAAAATGACATTATTGTTCCTCTGTTGTTTATGAATTTTTTAATAGACACGTGCATGTCGCTGTGCACCGAATACGAATGTGTTTTGAAATAAACATGGTGACCTGATTTTCACTCTACTAGCTTCTTTACATTATGTAATGGGGGAGGACAATGATGATGAAGAGTTGTTAAAAATGACATTATTGATGTTTATGAATTTTTTTAATAGACACGTGTGTGTCGTATGTGCATATCCACTAGTGTATCTATAAAAATTCTAATACTTACGTAAAATAATATTCTAAACCATGCTTGTTGTCATGGTAGTAGATGAATCGGTGGAGGTGCGCGTGAGGAAATCAGATGGTGACACAGAACGTAAGAGATAGCGATTAGATAGGTTTGGGCCGTCAGCTTGACGTAATACCCTATGTTATGTGTTTTTGTGGATTGTATTACGTATGATTAGATGAAAACAAGGGGGGTCTTTACCCGTCTTATATAGCTTGGGGGTAGGGTTATAGATCGGTTATTTATATCCTGATTGGTTTTACAAGATAGGAAGTTACAGATATTACGGGATCTGGCGTATCCGAGTGGGTCTCCTAGATCACTGAAGATCTTCACGCAGTCTTGCGAGGCACGTCAACCTGTGTCGTGCCTCGCACGACGCAGTCTTGTAGGCCAGGCCTCCACCAGTGGTGTGGCCCATGCACAGTCTTATGGGCTAGATCTCCCCTAGTAGCTCGGCCCTTGTACAGCCCTGCTAGTATCGAGGGTTATACCCCCACAGCTAGTCCTCAAGTGTCTTGCATTCGTTGAGCAACACCGTCCTGAGCTTGTTCGTGCTGTTGAGCATGCATCCGAGCTGCTAAACATGCCGTCCAAGCTGTTTGAGCTTGCGTCCGGGCTATCTGAGCATGCGTCCGAGCTGTCTTAGCATGCATCCGAGCTATTCGTCCGGTTGCTGGAGCCGAGCGCACTCGAAGCCAGGGTTTGTCAGAAGGATGTAAGGAGCTCAAGTAAAAAAAATCAAAGTCTCCACCCTGGGTGAAGTGTGCCCACTTGTTCTGGGCATCGAAGTTGGTCGCATGGCGTCCTTGACTTAGTTAGCGCGGAAGAACTTAGCCATTTTGTAGAAGATTAAGTCAAAAAATAAGCACATTCACCGCGAGGTGAAGTGTGTCCACTTAATCCCCGAGCCTAGTAATAGGTGAAGTAGTCACGTGATGCCAAGGTCCAAAGTAGTGGTCTTCAGGTGCCTGGCCTAGTCCCCAGTGTCACTAGAAACTAGTGTAGAAATAAATACAGTCATCGCGAGGTGACGTGTACACACATAGTCTCCGAGCATGCTGGAAGATTACGAAGAAATCTTGTAGTAGGGTCAGAGAAAAAATATCGTGTCGTAGCAAAACTTAGCATTGAATATCAACCCGCGTTTGACATGGTTTGACGCGGCGGCCCACCAGGCCCACTCAGCGGCCCAGCGGCATGTAGAGACTTTGGAAGAGAATGCGGCGCGGCGGGCACGGTTTTCCAAAAACCCTAGAAGGCGGAGGGTCAGGGGTCGAACAGTTATAACAGCACCGCGACCCCGACGTACATTCCCCACTTTCTCTCCGCCACTTCATCTTCTTCCTCGCGCCCATGCCGCGTCGCCTAGCAACTGCTCCACCATTATAGCAATTGCAAGCACGCAGACTCCTCCAGGCGACAGATCTGTTGGATGGCGCCCAAAAGAAACCGCGGCGGTTCGAGTAGAGCATCACGCGAGCTCAATCACATCGAGGAATGGGTGGGGTCCGTCAACAACGAGGCGGCGCTGAATCGATTGATAGAAGACGGCGTGCTACCCGATAGGTGATGGCGGGATGGTGTCCGGCTCACGGTGAGAGCTTTTTGACTCCTCACGACGACGAATTAGTAGTTTTGGAAGATTATTTCTATCACGGATTTGGCGTTCCAATCCATCCGTTTCTCCGTGGTTTGATTGATTATTACGAGATTAGCCTTTGCAATCTGGGCCTGAATTCCATCCTTCATGTCTCTGTCTTCATCTATTTCTGCGAGGCTTATCTTGGCATTCTTCCGCATTTCGATCTCTTCCGCCACTTTTTCTGTTTGAAAGCCCGGGGGGATCTAGATCTAGGATCATAGGCAGCGCATACTTGCAGCTTCGGGACGGGATGGTTGGCCAATACAACCCCCCCCCCCCGTTGAACACAAATGTGAAGTATTGGGCGTAGCGATGGTTCTACATGCCACAGGGGGACACTATGTGGCATGCGACATTGATCAGATTCCCATGAGCAATGCCAAGTGGTCAGAGAGACCTGGTGCCAATGGGATGGAGCAAGTGATAGAGCTATTGGCACTGATTGACCGGAGAAGGGTGGAGGGGGTCGTAGTGGCGACAAACTTCACTTTTCGACGATGCCAGCCTAGCAAGGAGAGAGCACATCCCGGATATGAATTCCGGGGAGATACTGATGGGACCCATGAGGTGCCCGAGCTGATTAATCGTGATGAAGTCATGCGGCGAATTCGGGTGTTGTTTAACCTCGCGTGCCATCGTAAGATCGACGATCAGCAGAGGGTCTTCAGTGTAGGGGCCCTCCCGCCATAGGTAAGAGCCTTTTTTTAGTTTTGTTTGATCCCTTATCTGTTGCAATTGCAATATACTCATTCGTTTTCCTAAAGATTCATGGGCAGGATCGGTCGGTATACTTCTCAATGATGCCAACATCTGACTGGCCGAGGGGTGTTGATGCCCGATCGAGCCGTCCTCAGTGTCGATCCAGCCTAGAGGCTGATAGGGACAGCTCAACCGACCTTGACGGTGAAGATGAAGACGAACGGATGCCGTATGTCCGCGAGAAGCTCTGGGGGAAGGGGCCGGCTAGCGAGGAGTCATCCCCGAAAAGAAGAAAAATAGCTACATCGTCTCACCGTGAAGAGAGGCCGGTAACCATTGGCGCGTCCATCTAGCCTCGAAGACGGCAAGTGGTGATGTCAAGTTCGTCGGACAACGATGGACAAGCGGCGCCTCCTTCACCAAGAGCCGTGACACCCTCGCCATCTGCGCTGGCTCGGGCAGAGACACGAGAGAGGCGGTGGACGCGGGGGGCTACAACAACAATGCCTGACAGCACGCGGGCGGCACCAGTAGCAGCAACTCGGGTGGCGCCATCAATGACAGACCGGATGGCTACTATAGTCCTCGAGACCACACGGATGACTCTGGTGGCAGTAGCGCAGGCAACCACCGTGGTCCCCGAGACCACACGAGCGACTTCGGTGGTAGGGGTAGAGGCACTTGGTAGTTTGGCTACTGGGCAGACCGGTTCTAGGCGGGGATGCAGGTTTCGAGTTGTGCAGCGAGAGTCCTAGTTGTAAGTGCTTTATTTATTTGTCGTATTCCTTCGGCACGGTGGTATGCTTCTTGGCGATTTTTTTTGTTGTAGTGCGGAATCGATGGAGGTCCTGCAGCCATCGGCTGCTCATAACGGAAGGCACACGGAGGGGCCGGCAGCTCCCCATGCCGAGCAAGCACAGGCAAGGGCGGATCCAGTCGCCCCACCATGGAGCAACCGACGGTTGCGGAACCGACCGCCCCTACTATGGAGGAGCCCTCAACAACTGGACCAACCTCACCTGGCGTCGGATTGCATGACGAGGGCGATCCTAGTGTAGAGGAGGCATGGGATGCTACGACGACATCAAGTGGCCTAGCCGAAGCAGGTACGGAGCCTGCGGGGGATGCGTCGAGCAGTGCAGCGCAAAGTCCACCCACAATTACTGAGCAAGCATCGTCTACAGCGGCGTCAACGGTGGGAGAAGCGCTCAGACGCTCTGTTTGAGCACGGTAGTATCCAAGGAGGGCACCTTTGCCGATGGCTGCCATGGAGATCGAAGAGATAGTGCAGGAGCCCACCTCGCCTCCCCAGCTGCTCCACACGGTCATTCAGCGTGGCGAAGAGTTTGAGATGCTGGAGGAGGTGGAGGCGAGCACGGAGACAAAAAAGATGAGGGCTAATCTGACATCGATGATGGGCCATATTGAGGTAAGCCTGAAGAGATTGCCTTTGTCCTTTAAATGGCGTAGTCTATTAATCCATTTGCCTGCTGCAGAATGTGATGAAGGTGTCCGAGCAATGCCGGCGGCAGCTGGAGGAGATGGCTCTAGTATTGGAGGAGAATAAGAGTCTGCAAGCGTCAGTGAAAGACCTCTAGGCGCACCTGCTCTAAGAGCGCCACTGCAGGGAAGACCTAGAGGTGAAGGTTCTGGCATTGGAGAAGGAGCACCAGCAAATGGAGGTGGAGAGCCAGTCGATGGCCGAGCAGATCAGCCGAAGCATTGATCGACGGAAAGGTACATCTTAGAATTTCGCTTTGGTGGTATTCAGCATTGTGAGATGTCTAAGTGTTATACACAGCACTAGAGATGGAGCTCGGCCTTACCCAGGAGGCCTTCAGCCAGATTCAGGAGGCGAAGGAGAAAGCAGAAGAGAAGGTCGAGAAAATCACTAAAGATCTTCGACGTAAGTGTTTTTCACGCTATTTTGACTTGTGCGGCGTTAAACGCATGCTTAGCATACGGTTGTCTTGTTTGAAGAGTATCGACACCAGGCCCAGGCGTAGTTCTAGGTGCTCATGGAACAAGTGAAAGCCCATGATGAAAAGCTAGAGGCGATGACCGCGGGAATCCAGCCCGTGCTAGACTGCGTCAGCCTTGAGCAACCCGAGGGAGCATGGCTGCCCAGAGACGAGCCATACCGGTCAGTCGTGGATCGTTGCCGGACAGCATGGGTGGACTTCAAGGAGATCGCACGCAGCGCTGCCCATGGAGCCATCGTCCACACACTCGCGCAGCTACGGTAACACTACCCTTCAGTGGATCTTTGAAGGGTAGCGACTGGGTACACGTAGGTGAAAGATCCTAATGGCTAGAGGGGGGGTGAATAGCCTATTAAAAAATTTCTACAAAACACTTAGCAAACCGGTTAGACAAATATAAGGCGAAGTGAGTGTTGCACTAGCCTACTAAAAATGCAAGCCACCTACCATAATTCTAGTTTCTATAGTCTCTATTCACACAATGGCTATGTCACTACACTAAGTTACTGTGCTCTCAAAGGCTAACTAAAGAGCCATACTAACCAAACTAACAAGCTCTCACGACTAGCTACACTAAAGAGCTTGACAACTAGTTTGCGGTAATGTAAAGAGAAAGAGCAAGATGTTTATACCGCCAAATTGAGGAATGAACCAATCAATCACAAGAATGAATACCAATGAAGACCAATCACCTCAGAATCAAATGATGACACAATGATTTTTTTACCGAGATTCACTTGCTTACCGGCAAGCTAGTCCTTGTTGTGGCGATTCACTCACTTGGAGGTTCACGTGCTAATTGGCATCACACGCCAAACCCTCAATAGGGTGACTGAAAGTGCATCTAGCCCTTTAGTGGGTTTTGGATGATTGAATGACAACGTGATTAAAGGACTAACTCGTTTGCTAAGTGTGGACAGGTAATAGGTTATCTCATAGGTATCTAATAAAAGCCAAAATGATGTGTTGTTGTATAAACAATCTAGTTCAAGCACAAGACAACAATGCAAATGGAATTCATATGAAGGCTTATTTATTGTGGGATTTCCATGTACTATGTGAAAGCAAGCTCATGATTATTAGTTAATGAGACATGAGGGATTGCATATGGAATGGTCTCATATTTGAAGCTTGCTAAATTAAATTGAAAAAGATGACAATACATATGAATGGATGATTCAACACAAGACGTGACTTGATGGCTTGAGATGGTGAAGATAGCAAGGAAAGGCTTTGAGGTACTAAGCAAGGGTGAAGGGCAAGCGACGGCTTGGTGGCCGAAGAACCTAGCTAGGGTGAAGAAGAAAGTACTTGCATTTAGTTGAGGTACTAATCAAGCTAAGATGGTCATATTGATGTGAAGGATCAAATCTATAATGAAGTATTTGATGGAAGTGACTTGATACATTTGGGATTATTCAAGTTTGATGAATGGAATCAAGTCACATGCTCAAAGATGGCTATGCTCAATTGAAAAGATCAACATCAACATATTAGCACCCTTACTTGATGAAGATTGAAAGGGACGGCATCAATTCAAAAGAAATCAGCTCAAGTGGTATAAATTTATTTTTCCATTGATCTTGAGTTTAATAGGTATGCCGTACTATTAAGAGGGATGCATCATGTTGATAGATAATATTTCATAAGTGCTCAAGCCAACCCATGTGAGTTTTGAGTATTTGAGCGACAAAAGAGCTAACTGATTTCTTGCTGGTCTGGCAATACCGGACGTGTCCGGTATTTATACCGGACGTGTCCGGTATTTGTCCAGTAGCTGTAAAATTGTTGTTCTCGGGTTGGTTCGTCGGGAGTTCCGACATAGGTCGGGAGTTCCGATGGTCGGGAGTCCCGGCATGGGTCGGGAGTTCCGACGTCTCACACTCTAATTGATTTGGAGGGTTCACTGTTCTGGTCATACCGGACGTGTTCGGTATTCATACCGGACGTGTCCGGTATGGATGACCAGAAGCCAATGGCTAGTTTTCAAAAGCCTTGAGGGTCGGGAGTCCCGACGTGAGTCAGGAGTTCCGACGGTCGGGAGTTCCGACACTTCACTAACTTTAACTCAGTTACATGTTTTTCAAATTTTCTGAGTGTCGGGGGTTCCGACGTAAGTCAGGAGTTCCGATGGTCGGAAGTCCTGGCATTCTTTGGGAGTTCCGACGCCTCACAACATCACTGTAACTTAGTTACCATTGGCGCAGTGTGAGTCATACCGGACGTGTCCGGTATGCATACCGGAGATGTCCGGTATTGCAACGGCTATAAAATGGCTAGTTTTTCAAGGGGCTATAAATACCCCCAAGCCTCCACCTGTGGAGGCTGCTGATTCTGCTGAGATAGACACACGTTTTTGAGCCTTGCCAACTCTCCTAAACCCTCTCTTAGTGAGTGTGTGATCCAAATTGCAAAATCAATTTGTGGGTTAAGAGAGAATTTGAAAAAGAGAGCAAGCCACCACTTGAGCACTTGTGCATATTGTCAATCTCGTGATTCGCATTTGTTACTCTTGGACTCTTCGGTCCTAGATGGCTAGGCGTCGTCGGAGAGCAACCGAGAGATTGTGGTTGCTTCGGAAAGTTTGTAACGATCGATTCTGCCGCCTCAGAATCATTTAGTGGAAGGAGGAAAAGAAGTTGGAAAAGACTCCGGCTAGAGTGACCTTCATGGTACCCTCTAGGGCTGACCTTTGCTGGGTCGCCCGCAGCCCCCTCAACGGAGAGTAGGACTCGAACGAGTCCGAACTTCGGTAAAACAAATATCGTGTCTTAATTTGTATTTCATTTGATATTTGTGTTGCTCAAGCTATTCTGCAGGTTCTCTGTGTATTTTATTATCTCTAATAGTTTCCTGCAGTTTGGATTGAAGATAGAAATCAAAAGGAGCAAGTTAGGGGCTGTTCCACTGAAGTCGTGAATACCGGACACGTCCGGTATACCTACCGGACACGTCCGGTATTAGCCCCTGCGCCAAACTGAATTGAATTGTGTTCTAACTTTGTATTGCAGGGTTATAGCTTCTAGATACATTATTTATACCTTGCATACTCTGTGGCCAACTTGCTCCCTTTACTAATTATTTCCGCATTTAAAGGTGTTAATTTTCAAAAACGCCTATTCACCCCCCCTCTAGGCGGCATCCTAGGTCCTTTCAATTGGTATCAGAGCAAGGTTCTCACCTAAAGCTTCACCGCCGTGAGAAAAGGATGTCGACGCCTATCGAGTTGGAGCCGGTGCTTCTCCAAAATGATGGTTCAAACTTTCTAACTTGGTCAATACATGTACTCAATGCTTTTAGAGATATTAGTCCTCTTGTTGAGCATATTGTGGATGCAAGCATACCTCTTCCTATAGTTGATTGGAGCAACTACAAAAATTTGTCAAAAGAGGAAGAGATATGCGTGCAACTCAATGCTCAAGCTATTAATATTATTTTGAGTACATTGAGTGTAGAGGTTCAAGATGAGGCAATTTTCAATGGACAACCACCTCCGGAGAGTGCTCATCTCATTTGGACTAGACTTTTTGATTTATATGGAAAATCCAAATGTGATGATGCACTTGAGATCGAGTCAATGGAAAGTATGTTCATTGTGTCTTCATACAGCAAAGAAGCCTCACAAGACCTCAAGAGCGCCGAGCCGGAGCAAGAAGTGCAAGCAGCGCATGACTTGCTGTCTGCCTGCACATACCGGACGTGTCCGGTATGCCTACCAGACGTGTCCGATATGGCCGAGGCAGCAGACCAGCAAGCAGCTGTTTGCAGCGATGCTCAAACCCGATGGCGACCAAGTGATGAGTCAACCTCAGTATCTCATGATACTCATCACTTGTGTCTCATGGCCAAGAAAAGCAAGAAGAAGAGTAACAAGAAAGATCAAGAAAAGGAGAAGGCGCAAGTGGATGATCAAGATGAGAGTGCTGTTGAAGTTGAAGACAACTACAACCTTGATCATCTCAACCACAAAGACAAGTTCATCATCATGAAGATAGTTGAAAAGAATGATGAGCTTGAAGAAGAGATAGAGAAGCAAGAGCAATCGCTTCAAAATCAAGAAAAGTTTCTCATCTCCAAATTGCAAGAGCTAAAGGCAATAAATGAGAGGTATGAAAAATTGTCAATTGAGCATGCTTTAGTTACTAACTCCTCTTCTAGTGTTTCACAACTAGAGAAGGAAAACTTCAAGCTCAAGGCAAGGCTAGATGAACTATCAAGCAAGTATAATATGCTACAAGCAAATTATGTTCATCTAAAGTGCTCTCATGAGGAAGTAGTAGAATCAAGCATTATGCTTGAGGTGGCTCATGAGATTGTGATTACATCGGTAAAATTTTGTCAACCTCTCACACATCTGCTCATTAGTACACCATCTCAATTAAATATTTCTTGTACTAATGAGTGTGCTTCTCAAGCAAGCCAATCTTCGATTGAGCTAAATCTTATAGAAAACATAGAGCTCAAAGAAGAAGTGCAAAGATTAAAGAAAGATGTGATTCGGTTGAAGGATAAGGAGAAAGCACAACCTTCTCAAGATAACCGTGATAACATGGTGAAGAAGCTTGAGAAGGGTTCAAACCTTGCTTCCTCCAAAGCCCAACAAAAGAATCACATCTCAAGCAAGGCCAACACAACCAAGAGCAAGAAACATGGAAAAAGGATGTGCTATGGTTGTGGATTGTATGGACATGAGTGGGCTATGTGTCCACACAAGAGTTGGGCCGACAAGGTTGAAGCCGCCAATCAAAAGGCTTCTACCAAGGAGGCCAAGCAAATGAAGAGTCATGGACAAAGTGCTTGTCTCATGAGCAAGAAATTGGGGCATCCTACCAAGAAATGCCCAATGTACAAAGAGGCAAGAAAGGAAGCCCAAGTTGCAACTAGAAGATGCTATGGGTGCAATAAGATGGGCCACAAAGTTGATAGATGTCCATACAAGCAAAGCAAGCATAGAGCAAACAAAGGTCGCATATGCTATGCTTGTAGAAGAAATGGGGCATCTAAGCTATGAATGCCCAAATGGTAACTCACCTAAGCTGAACACATTTGTTTATAATGATATGCTTAGGAAGACCACAAATGGAGTTAGCATTAGCAAGATGATGTGTTCACCACAAACTATTGCTAAAGCCATTTGGGTGCCTAAGCACTTGTTGACTAACTCAAAAGGACCCAACAAGAGTTGGGTACCAAAGTGTGCTTAGGTTAATGATGTAGGTACTTGGTGATGAGATGAAGGTCTCGGGGTGGTTGAGCAAGCAATTTGACAATATTCACTCAATCTATCAACCAATTCTTATCATAATCCCTTATATGGTTGACCCGAAGATAATTCAATAAACATATCATATATTTCATCCTCACCATTGGTAACAAGTACCTAAACCTTGCAGGATAGCCACTTTGTTCGTTTCGTGTTCTATAGTTCACAAACAGGTACATTTGTGAAATAATGAAAGTGTCTAATAAGATTCAATTAAAAAGAATTCTACTTTGCCATATGATGCTGTTAACGGCTCTCTAGTAAAGCAATTCATTTGTTGAGATGCAAGTATACAATAAATAATAGAGCCAAACGAAGAATCACAAGCAGCGAATTAATTGGTTCTGTCCCACACCTATCGGACGTGTCCGGTATTACCATCGGACATGTCTGGTATGGTCAGGGACAGAAAGTAAGTGTTTCTGTTATAGGTATTCCGGACGTGTCCGATATACCTACCGGACGTGTCCGGTTTTGTAGCAACCAGAACACATTTTGAATTACAACTGAGTCTTTGATCCATATTTTTTCATATATCCTTAACTTACTCAGAAGCTTGTGATTCATCAATTCCTAAGTGGTTTGTGAGTATGTCTCATCGAAATCTAAATATGGAAATTTATTTGATTATGGTCAAAATGGAAAATTGGCTCCAAATTTCTTAATAGAATAAAAGTGCTTGTAGAAAGTCATTCAAATTACTTGAAGCACTTATTTAGGGGGAGCTAAATTTCTATTTTGCACCATTGTGGACTAACAAAGTTATCTAGCATTCTCTGTAGTTCTTTGGATGAAAATGTATCTAGCATGATTATTTGGCAATTAAGGTCGACATAAAGATCATCATGCTATTTATCTTCTTAGTGGTATTCTTGTGGGCTCAAGGCAAAGGTATGTGTTTATATACATACATTGTAAGTGCATTTAAGGCCCTTTATATGTTAGAATGTGCATTTGTGTGACATAGGAGAGATATTTTTCAAAAACCCATAACTAGCATGTGTAGGTGGTGTGAATTTGAAAAACTATTTGAATCTTGGTCTTTGTGACCTAGCCTTGCCATGTGATGATTATAGCACTCCTTGATTGTTTGATTGGCTAATCACACATAACATGGCTTTCTTAAGTCCACAATCTACTATCTCTCACTCTCTTTCTCTCTAGTAAGCAAAATCTTGTATATGCCAAATATTTGGAAAAGAGAAAATCATTTTGTGACATTGGAAAAGAGAAAATCATTATATACCTTTTGGACTAAGAAATAATAGAAAAGGGGATTGGAAGAGAGAAAACACATTTTGGAATAAATTGGGCCAGCCCATGTATACCGGACGTGTCCGGTATCATACCGGACGTGTCCGGTATGAGCGGGACTATAAAAACAGAGCGTACCCCTTCGGCCCAAACTGACTTGTCTCCTCCAAACCAACCAGCCGACGCCCTTCTTCCCACCTAGGGCGACCAAGGATTTCACCAAGGAAAAGGAGAGAAGGAGATCGCATTGGAGAAGGCTTGCATCAAGATTGAAGGCCCGGGGATTTGGATTTCTCATCGCCTTCTCATCTCTTCTCTCAAGGTACCCTAATCACGGACCTTGTCCGATCTACATGGTCAATACATGATTTTGAAATTCCTTCGGTCAATATGCTGCATTGGTGATGTAGAAGCAATGCCCAAAGTTTGGTATTAATCCATGTTGGTTTGAATCAAGGAACCCTGGTTAGGGTTGCTGGTCGCCCATACCGGACGTGTCCGGTATGCTACCGGACGTGTCTGGTATGCCCTAGTAGAGCAGGCTCTCTGCTTCCTTTGATTCAATCCTATCCTAGAATTGTATATTAGGCATAGTTTCTTCAGTATCTATGTTTTACAAACCTTGTGACAATGGTGTGTCGAGGTGATTGTAAAACCTTGGATAAAAGAATCTATGTCTAATTACAATTCAAGAATAAACTATGGGCATGTATCTAAAATTCTATGAAAATCTTTGGATACAGGACAGCAGCCATGAGTGGACGACAAGAGCCAAGGTCCAAGCACAGGCATGATCCAGCACTTGAGAAGTACAAGAAGGCGAGACAAGATATGCATCCTAGATTCAAGCCAACCAGCAGGAGGTCTACCAGGGCTGCCTCTAGTGCAGCAGCTCAGTATGCAGAGGGGTCTGGGAGCTCTTGTTCTGACACAGACACTGATGAGTTCAGAGTGCAGAGAGGAAGAGCACTGACAGAGGATTAGATGGTGACAGCTTAGATGAGGAGCAGGAGATTGAGGAGGAGGAGTCAGTTCCTCTAGCTCAGCACCAGCCTGGTCAGGGGATGCATTATGGTCTTCTTGAGACACGTCTGCCCAATGTGCCCTCCTATGTTCCCAGGGTTGACTACAGGGGAAAGGGTATGACCAGGAGAGCTAGAGATGAGCGAAGGGTTGATCCGAGAGGCTTACCTAAGGTTCAGTACGATCACCGCTTCCAGATAGCCTTTCACCTGGATTTCTACTCCAGTGTGATTCTCACCAGGAACCCAATGATTGCCAGGTCTCAGTGGATTGACTGGCAATATATTAGAGAGTTGCAAAAGGCCTTAGTTGATCATGCCATTGCCATCTGCTAGAGCATAGGAGTTTATGAGATCATGGAGTTCCAGCATGACTGGAACACAGAGGTAGTAGCTCAGTTCTATGCTACTCTATTTGTTGAGGAGGATGAGCGGCGGATGCACTGGATGCTTGAGGGCTAGTGGTACAGTGTTGACTATGATGTTTTTGCCGCCCACCTTGGCTTCTCAGAGGATGATCTCCAGAGGGACAGGATCCACACCGAGCAGGTGTTACCTCCTGAGCAGCTCGCATATATGTATCCTCCTGGTGGTGAGAGAGGAGCTGTGGGGAAGGTTCTAGGTCTTCACCCTACCTATAGATACCTGGACAGGATGTTCAGGAAGACTATTGACTGCAAGGGTGGAGACAAGGGCAACATTGCTGATTACTCCAGGAACCTACTCCACAGGATGGCACCTGATGCTCGGCCCTTCAGCGTGTTTGATTTTATTTGGTCCGAGATCAGGAGTGTTGGAGAGAGGCCCCTCAAGGGCTGTGGTTTTGCTCCTTATATCATGCATATGATTGAGCAGGTGATAGGGCACACATTCGAGTATGATAAGATTCACAAGGCCCTAAAGATTATTGCAGATCTGCCTGAGATAGGGTTACCTCCAGCAGGACCAGGAGGAGCAGCAGTAGCACCAGAGGCAGATGCACCTAGGAGTGGTGCACCAGTAGGAGCTTCACCTTCACCATGTGCTCCTTCACATTCTACTTCACGTCGTGGCAGTCCTCCCTCGCCTATCCGCAGGCTTTTCAGCTCCATGTTTGGGATGTGCCGTGACATCCAGACTAGGCAGCAGAAGGAGAGGGAGGCTGGGAGGAAGGATACTCGAACCTTGAAGCAAATTGCTTCTAGGCTTGAGCTTGATCCTCCTAGGTCTCCTCTATCAGATGAGGTAGCTAGTGAGCCGGAGACTGAGGAGCAGCAGCAGGCCAGATATGACAGAGAGTATGTTGAGTTCATACAGCGACAGCAGCAGCAGTAGGCACCTGAGCACCCTGACACTCTACCACTTCAGGCTCGTGTGCCTACTCACTCTTAGTCACATCCCAGTACTACAGACGACTATGCTACAGATTGGTAGAGTGACCTGACAGGTGGTGGCGGCTACTACGGCTCTGGTGGCTTTGACCCGTCTGGTGTGGGTGGTTCTCGTCCAGCCGGTGTTGCACGCTCAGATGATGAGGATGCTGGTGATGATGATGATGAGTGATCTTAGCCTTCAGTGACAGCTTGTAGCCCCTTTGTCCTTAGTATGTCTTTGTTGGACCTTTGTGGTGATAGATGACAAAGGGGGAGAGAGACTGATTAAAGCTTCAGGATAGTTTCATTTGCTTATCTTTGTACCTGAAGATATGTACTGCAGGCTATAGTTTGTTTTTGAGCTTCATTGATGTATCTTGGATATGAGATAGATTGTATCTTGTGAGAGATGAGACTTATGCTTTATCTATGTATCTCGTGAGACATGATCTTAATATATATATTTCTATGGCTTATGGACTTGAGAAAATTTGTAATGAGTGCTATGTGTGAATTACATGAGTTATATTTATTGTCATAAGGACTATGCATGCTAGAATGAAAATATTTGATGTGATGCCTTTATATTTATTCTTGTGTGATATATCTTGTCATATGCATCATGGTTTCTCTTTGTCACACACACATGCACCCCACAGATGCAATGATTTAGGGGGAGTCTCCTATTTGTTTTAGTATGCGCAATTGACATTTGAGGTCAGTTTGTGAATTCTAATCATAAGCACATATTAAGGGGGAGCCTCTCATAAATCATTGAACCCAAAAATTTAAATGTTTATATCATTTTATAAGCTTTAATCAAGTTGTCATCAATCACCAAAAAGGGGGAGATTGAAAGTGCATCTAGCCCTTTAGTGGGTTTTGGATGATTGAATGACAACGTGATTAAAGGACTAACCCGTTTGCTAAGTGTGGACAGGTAATAGGTTATCTCACAGGTATTTAATGAAAGCCAAAATGATGTGTTGTTGTATAAACAATCTAGTTCAAGCACAAGACAACAATGCAAATGGAATTCATGTGAAGGCTTATTTATTGTGGGATTTCTATGTACTATGTGAAAGCAAGCTCGTGATTATTA
Source organism: Miscanthus floridulus (assembly GCF_019320115.1). Classification (NCBI taxonomy): domain Eukaryota; kingdom Viridiplantae; phylum Streptophyta; class Magnoliopsida; order Poales; family Poaceae; genus Miscanthus; species Miscanthus floridulus. Next base: position 5,704,964 of record NC_089595.1, read on the forward strand.
GTTAATGAGACATGAGGGATTGCATATGGAATGGTCTCATATTTGAAGCTTGCTAAATTAAATTGAAAAAGATGACAATACATATGAATGGATGATTCAACACAAGACGTGACTTGATGGCTTGAGATGGTGAAGATAGCAAGGAAAGGCTTTGAGGTACTAACCAAGGGTGAAGGGCAAGCGACGGCTTGGCGGCCGAAGAACCTAGCTAGGGTGAAGAAGAAAGTACTTGCATTTAGTTGAGGTACTAATCAAGCTAAGATGGTCATATTGATGTGAAGGATCAAATCTATAATGATGTATTTGATGGAAGTGACTTGATACATTTGGGATTATTCAAGTTTGATGAATGGAATCAAGTCACATGCTCAAAGATGGCTATGCTCAATTGAAAAGATCAACATCAACATATTAGCACCCTTACTTGATGAAGATTGAAAGGGACGGCATCAATTCAAAAGAAATCAGCTCAAGTGGTATAAATTCATTTTTCCATTGATCTTGAGTTTAATAGGTATGCCGTACTATTAAGAGGGATGCATCATGTTGATAGATAATGTTTCATAAGTGCTCAAGCCAACCCATGTGAGTTTTGAGTATTTGAGCGACAAAAGAGCTAACTGATTTCTTGCTGGTCTGGCAATACCGGACGTGTCCAGTATTCATACCGGACGTGTCCGGTATTTGTCCAGCAGCTGTAAAATTGTTGTTCTCGGGTTGGTTCGTCGGGAGTTCTGACGTAGGTCGGGAGTTCCGACGGTCGGGAGTCCCGGCATGGGTCGGGAGTTCCGACGTCTCACACTCTAATTGATTTGGAGGGTTCACTGTCCTGGTCATACCGGACGTGTCCGGTATTCATACCAGACGTGTCTGGTATGGATGACCAGAAGCCAACGGCTAGTTTTCAAAAGCCTTGAGGGTCGGGAGTCCCGACGTGTGTCGGGAGTCCCGACGTGAGTCAGGAGTTCCGACATGCATCGGGAGTTCCGACACTTCACTAAATTTAACTCAGTTACATGTTTTTCAAATTTTCTGAGTGTCGGGGGTTCCGACGTAAGTCGGGAGTTCCGACGGTCGGAAGTCCTAGCATTCTTCGGGAGTTCCGATGCCTCACAACATCACTGTAACTTAGTTACCGTTGGCGCAGTGTGAGTCATACCGGACGTGTCCGGTATGCATACCGGAGATGTTTAGTGACGCACAACCAACATAAGATGAGGATCGCACAAGCCACAAGCAATACACTAGAGTACCTTTTGGCTCTCCGTCGGAGAAATGTAAAGAACCCCTCACAATCACCACGATCAGAGCCGGAGACAATCACCAACCTCCGCTCGATGATCCTCGCTGCTCCAAGTCATCTAGGTGGTGGCAACCACCAAGAGTAACAAGCGAATCCCACAGCGAAACACGAACACCAAGTGCCTCTAGATACAATCACTCAAGCAATGCACTTGGATTCTCTCCCAATCTCACAAAGATGATGAATCAATGATGGATATGAGTGGGAGGGCTTTGGCTCAGCTCACAAGGTTGCTATGTCAATGCAAATGGCTAAGAGAGTGAGCTAGAGCCAGCCAAATGCCTTATATAAGCGTCCCCTCAAAATAGAGCCATTAGGCTCTCGCTATAGCCCAACTAGAGGCGACCGAACGCGCCGGTCAGATCGACCGGATGCACCAGCCTAGTGTCTAGTCACTGATCATCGTCCACATGTCCCCGCGTTCAACAACATCTGCACGATCTCAATGGTCAAGTGACTCAGCGCAACCCCTAAGTCACGACCGGACACGCAGGCAAGCTGACCGGACGCACCATACCCATGTCAGATCCTCACACGCCTACGCACCAACACCCAGTGACAGAACGCACCAATGGAATGACCGGACGCTCCAATAACTTGGAGTCCGGTCACTTCTTGAGAGCATCCAGAGCCACATTTTCTCGATCGGACGAGTCCAGTGTACCTCGATCAGACCTAGCTCAGCGTCCGGTGCAATACGCTCGGTTACGCTACCTCGGCTTCTTCTAACCAGACTCACCACTGTCGCGTCCGGTCACATTTTGACCTAGTGTCCAGTCACTTCAACAACAGAGCCTGAGTGCGCCAACTTCATCTAAAATTGATCGGACGCTGCTCCCTCGAGTCTGGTCACTATGTGACCTACGTCTGGTCACTCTTTCATAGTGACAGTCACCTCCTTTACTTCACTAACTTCTCCACCCTTGCTCAAATATGCCAAACACCAACTGTATCACCTTGTGTACATGTGTTAGCATATTTTCACAAACATTTTCAAGGGTGTTGGCTCTCCACTAGATCTTAAATGCATATGCAATGAGTTAGAGCATCTAGTGGCACTTTGATAACCGAATTTTGATACGAGTTTCACCCCTCTTAATAGTATGGCTATCGATCCTAAATGTGATCACACTCACTAAGTGTCTCGATCACCAAAACAAAAAAAACTCCTATCAAGTTTCACCTTTGCCTTGAGCTTTTTGTTTTTCTCTTTCTTCTTCTCCAAGTCCAAGCAGTTGATCATCACCATGGCATCACCTTCATCATGATCTTCACTGTTGCTTCACCACTTGGAATAATGCTACCTATCTCATGATCACTTGTATGAACTAGGTTAGCACTTAGGGTTTTATTAATTCACCAAAACCAAACTAGAGCTTTCAGCAGGGCACAGACGTGGAGAAGATCACCAGGCTAGAAGACGATGCGGAAGAGCCGACGAAGAGGTTGGCCAAAGATGTCGATCTGTTCGATGAAGAGGGGAGCAGTGCTCCATAGAGTAGATAAAAACTCATGTTGAGTCATTATACAAAAGTTCTTAGCTACTTTTGGCGAGCACTTGTTGTTATGGTATCTTTGTGTTTATATTTGGTATAAACCATCCGATCAGAAGTGTATAGCTGAGTCCCTAGCCCTAGCTAGCCTATTGACCGTAATACGGGGCATAGGCGCCGTGTGCGTGTGGGAAGAATAGGGCATCGCTAGGGAACCGCTGCCGACTATCGATGACGCAGAGGGCGGACGCTCATGCACGTGCAGGGAGAAGTCAGAGATAGGGTCATCTCTGGAGGCGTTAGAGCGTCAACGTGTCTGTTCGGGCATTTGCCTCTGGCGTAGTTAGCGTGTCATCTTTAAGATGTTGTACGCGGAATCCTTAGAAAAAAAGCACAGAGATAAGAATATGGAGGAACATTAGAATAAAAACTTTATTGAATACTCGAATATGAACGGTACATATCTTTGAAAGGAGACCCTTCAAGGGTAGAAGCGCCTAAGAAGATCGATGTGCCAAGAATTTGGGACATCTCTTTCATCCATGTCGCATAGCCTGTAGGAACCTGGTCGAGTGACCACCTTGACGATGAAGGGGCCTTCCTAGGGTGAAGATAGCTTGTGCATCCCATCGGTCTTCTGCTTCTTGTGGAGCACTAGGTCTCCGACCACAAAGAACCGATTGTTGATGTTGCGGTTGTAGTATCTTCGCATGCTATCAAGGTACTTCGCTGTCCAAACACACGAAACCAGGCGCTCCTCCTCTAGGCTGTCCAACGCAATGAGCCGAGCTTGGTCGGAGTTTTCTTCGTTGTAGTTCTCTACTCTGGGTGCTTGGAAAGCGACGTCGGCTGGTAAAATGGCCTCGGAGCCCAAAACCATGAAGTATGGGGAGACGCTAGTGTTGCAACTGGGCTAGGTCTTCAGTCCCCAGACCAGAGCTGGCAATTCCTTGAGCCACTTGTCGAGGTGCTTTTGCTCTTTCTTGTAGAGCCTTTTCTTCAACGCGTTGAGAATCATGCCGTTGGTGCGCTCAACTTGGCCGTTAGCCCTAGGGTGCATGACCGAGACGTACTTAACTAAGATGCATCTTTCATCGCAGAAATCCTAGAAATTGGCACCAGTGAATGTGGACCCCAAGTCGGTGATGATGCTGTTCGGAAGGCCAAACCGGTGAATGATGTCATCGAGCAGCTCGGCTACCTTCTTCGCTGTAGCTTGGACCAGGGGTTTGTATTCGATCCACTTAGAGAATTTGTCGATGCAGACGTAGACCCAGCGGAAACCTCCCGGTGTGGGCTTGAAGGGCCTTATTATATCTAGTCCCCAGCATGCAAAGGGCCGAGATGCAGGAATCGTTTGCAAGGCCTAGGCTAGGACGTGGATTTGCTTAGCAAAAAACTGACAATTCTCGCACCGACGAACGAATGCCTCAGCATCGGCAACTGCAGAAGGCCAATAAAAATGAGCTCAGAAGGCTTTACCGACCAGTGTTCTAGAGGTTGCGTGATTGTCGCAAGTGCCAACATGGATCTCCTTGAGTATCTTCTCACCCTCTTCCACAGAGACGCACTTCTGGAGTAGCACTCCCTTGGCGTTCTTGCGATATAACTTTCCTTCAACTAGGACGTAATGCTTGCTACGGCGGGTGAGGTGTTCTCTCTCTGTGTTGTCAGCTGGGACATCTACAGTGGTGAGGTATTTGATGAAAGGTTCCCTCCAAGGACTGCTATGACTAATGGCTCAACAGGTGGCTTCTCTTCGACACCTTCTTGCCCCTGCTTGATGGATGGCGTCATGAGGTCCTAGACGAACACTTCGGTAGGAACTTCAGTCCGAGTCAACCCTAACTTTGATAGCTCATCGGTTGCTTGGTTGTCAGCCCAGAGCACATGGTGGTACTCGATACCGTAGAACTTGTCTTCTAACTTTCTTATCGCGGTGCAGTAAGCGTCCATCTTCTTGTTGGTGCAATTCCAATCCTTGTTGAGCTGATTGATCACAAGGGTGGAGTCACCATACACCTGGAGGCATTTAACGCTGAGCTTGACAGCTGTATGGAGACCATGAAGTGTCACCTCGTATTCAATAGTATTATTGGATGCTCGAATGTATAGGCGGAGAATGTAGCGAAGCTTATCCCCTGACGGTGAGATGAAAAATACACATGGCCCAGCACCATCGAGGTTGAGAGACCCATCAAAGTACATGGTCCAGTGCTCGGGATGGTCGATCGGGATAGGAGTCTGCATTTCCATCCACTCGGTGATGAAGTCGGCGAGCGCCTGCCACTTGATCGTGTGGCGAGGCCTAAAGTCAATGGTATAGGTGCCGAGCTTGACCACCCATTTAATGATGCGTCCACTGGCTTTCTTGTTGCAGAGGATGTCACCGAGTGGGTACTCAGTAACTACCGCTATGTGGTAGGCGTCAAAGTAATGACAGAGCTTCCGGGATGTGATCAGGATGGCGTACAATAGCTTTTGGACCTAGGGATAGCGAGTCTTAGACTCATTTAGGACCTCACTGATGAAGTAGACTGGGCGTTGGACGTTGTATGCGTGTCTGACCTCTTCTCGTTCAACAACGATGGCGGTGCTGACTACCCGGTTGGTCGCTGCGATGTAGATTAGCAGGGTTTCATCCTTTTGGGGGGCAGACATGATCGGAGGTGTGGTGAGGAACCGCTTGAGCTCAGTGAATGCCTTGTCAGCGTCCTCTGACCAGATAAATTTCTCTTGAGCCTTGAGTAGCTTGAAGAAGGAGAGTCCCTTTTTGCCTAGACGGGATATGAAACGACTTAAAGCCGCCATGCACCCCATTAGCTTCTAGACATCCTTGACACAGGTTAGTGGTTTCATGTTGGTCACCACCGCTATCTTCTCTAGGTTGGCTTCGATGCCACGGCAACTGACGATGTTGCCTAGCAGGATACCAGATGGAACACCGAAAATGCATTTAGTGGGATTTAGCTTCCATTGGTACACTTTCAGGGCTTTGAAAACTTTGGTGAGGTCGATGATGAGAGTGTCGGCAGTCTTAGACTTAACCACCACATCATCAATGTAGGCCTCGATGTTCTTCCCGATCTGGTCCTTGAGGCAGCGCTGGATGGCTCTTTGATAAGTCATACCCGAGTTCTTAAGCTCAAAGGACATGTCGTGTAGCAGTAGGTGCCGAAGGGCATAATGAACGATGTCTTGATCTGGTCTTCTTCCTTCAGTGTGATCTGGTGATAACCAGAGTAGCAATCTAAAAAGCATAGGAGCTCGCAACCGGCTATAGAATCTATGACCTCATCAATGCGAGGTAAGCCAAAGGGGTCTTTAGGGCACTGTTTGTTGAGATCGGTGTAATCAACGCACATTCTCCATTCTTTATTCTTTTTTCTTATAAGAACCGGGTTGACTAACCACTCCGAATGATACACCATCTTTGATAAAACCAGTAGCTAAGAGCCAGGTTATTTCTACCCTAATGGCCTCCTTTTTGTCCTGCGTGAATCGTCGAAGCTTCTGTTTGATCGGCTTGGTGGTTGCCGAGACATTTAAGGAGTGCTCGATCAGCTCCCGAGGCACGCCGGGCATGTCCACCGATTTCCATGTGAACACATCAACATGCTCCCTTAGGAAGCTGATGAGCGCGTCTTCCTATTTGGGGTCGAGGTTAGCCCTGATCCGAGAAGTCTTAGACTGGTCGCCGGGGATGAGGACCACTTCCTTCACCTCCTTGAACTTGGTTGGTGCTCGAGTGGCCTCCATGGTTGGGATCTCTAGCTCCTGCGAGGAAATCTGTTGTGAATACGTGAGGCAGTCCTACATGCGGATGGAGATATCAGTGGCCTCGGTGAGCGTGAAGCTTTCCTTCTCACAGGAGTAGGCGATGTCGAGGTGGGCGCGTAGGGAGAGGACCCCTTGCTCCGTCGGCATCTTCAACACCAGGTATGTGTAGTGCGGTACGACCATAAACTTGGCGAGGGCTGGTCGACCAAGGATGGCATGGTACACCATGTTGAAGTCGGTAACTAGGAAGTTGACATAGTCGATGTGGAAGTGCTTGGCAGTGCCGAATTATACCGGTAGTGTAATCTGTCCCAAAGGTAGGGACGCTTTTCTGGGAACGATCCCCAAGAATGGAAAGTCCATGGGGTAAGGTCTTCTTTCTTGATCCCTAGCTCCTCTAGGGACCTAGCAAAAAGGATGTTGAGGGCGTTCCCTCCATCGATGAGGACCTTCTGGAGGCAGACGTCCTTGATGATGGGATCCAGGATGAGTGGGAAATGCCCCGGGTATGGGATATCCGACCACTAGTCAGCCCTGGAGAAGGTGATCGGGTGCTCCGACCAGTCAAGGTATTTGGGATCAGCGATGGGGCCGTCATACATAGTGACCGACATGACATGTCGGGCTCCAAGCTTCTACTCCCGCTTGTCTTTAGAGACAGCTCTCCCACCAAACATGGTGGCGACGGTCTTGGTGGGGTCCTGGTAGGTTGGGCCCTTGTTCTTTCCTTGTTCTCCGCCTTGACCATCTTTGGTCTCGTCTTCATGCCATGGCTTCTTTGATGATTCGCCACCGAGCGCTGTCTTTAGGCCTCTGCACTCTCGCATGGTGTGCTTGCCATCCTTGTGGATAGGGCATGGGCCGTCTAGCAGCTTCCCAAAGTCAGCGTTGTAGGTGCGCTTGGCATGGGCATTGACGGTGTTGATGGAGTTATCAAGCCGGCAATAGTGACCTTGTCTGCCTCTTGAGCTATCTAGGCGGTCATCATGCCGAGGCTCGCGGTCATCTTGGCGGCAGTCGTGGTCGTCATGGCGGTCTTGGTCATCATGACAGCGGTCACGGTCATCGTAGCGCCTATCTTCATGATGGTCATTGTCGCATCGTTGGTGGTGAGCGGAGCGGGCAGCCCGTTTGGCTTCTTCGGCATTGGCATATCTGTTTGCTATTTGTATCAGCTCACCGATGGTTGTGGGCCTCTTGTAGTATAGCTTGCCACGGAGTTGCTCGTGCCAGAGCCCCTTGGTGAAAGCAACGATGGCCTTGGCGTCAATGATGTTGGGAACGGAATTTCTTGTCTCCGAGAAACGCCTGATGAAGTCACGTAGGGACTCCCTAGAGGATTGATGAAGCTTCTCCAGGTCATCCTTGGTGCTGGGCTGTTCTTACGAGGCCATGTAATTATCGGTGAAGACTGTCTTGAGGTCATCCCAAGATCGGATGGAATTCTCCCGCAGGCTGAGGAGCCAGTTGTTCGTAGACTGGTTAAGCATGATGGGTAGAAAGTTTGCCATGACGTCTTCGTCTCCTCCTATGGCTCTTACAGTGATCTCGTATAGAGTTAGCCATGGAGTGGGGTTAGCCTTTCCATCATAGGTGTTACACCAAGAACCTTGAAACCCATAGGCCACCAGACGGTTTGGAGCCTTTCCATGAAGGGGCGAAGTCCTGATGCGCCGACGGGAAGTGGCACTTGACGGGAAGCAAATCCCTCATGTTCAGCATCGAATTACCGGCGGCGCTCCATCTCTGCTTCGTAGCGTGCAGACCTACTATTTTCAATGCGGCCATGGACATCTGCGCTAGCGTTGATGTGGTCACGAAGGTCGCGAGGGGGTTGATTGACCTCCTGATTGCGGTTGCCGCCTTGACCTCCCTAGGGGCATGTTGGGCGGCCGTCATGGCATGAATGAGCTTCAATTTTGCCTCTGGGTCCTCCATGGAGGTAGGGACCTCTAGCCTAAGGTCAGGGGCCCTCGGTGCCATGATGCTGGCCTCCTCTATCACGGCGGGAGTGGCGGTTACGAGCTGATGCGGTGGAATAAGATGGGGTGTCATTTTAGAACTCGTTGACTTGGACTTGCATTGCTATGATATATGCTCGGACCTTCTCGACCTCTGGAGTGTGAGGGAGTTTGTCGAGCTTGTTGAAAGCGATGGCTAGATTGGTGCTTGGAGTCTGGTAGACTGGCTGGTCACCCACCATGTCAAACGCCTCCTCCAGATTACGTTGATGGTGGGGTGGGCCACGACCATCTTCGTCGGCCAGTTGGGCTGCTTTTGCATCTCAGTGATGTTGGCGATCGGTGTTCTTCGCTAGACGAGCTTCGTGCTCTTTAGCAGTTTTGCCGTCCTTGGTGATGCTATTGTGGCTGATATGGAAAATCATGCCCCTAAACCTCAAAGGGAAGCAGGGTAGCTTGACACGGTCTTGGTTGAGCCCTCGGAATAATCGTCGGGGCTCTCATTCAGAACGTTATGGAGGGATTCGGTCGGAAGAGAGGGATCATCTAAAAGCTGGCGAATAGCCACCATGTTGACCATGGGCGTGGGCTGACCGGAGTCAGTGGGGTCAATCATGTAGAGATTGGTGATGTGGTGGCGACTAGAGCACGACGGTGCAAAGAGGATGCATGCACTGGCGCGGTAGGTACGGGCGTGGCGGCGCTGCTGTGGTACAGGCGTGGTGGCGTGACTGCGGAGCGAGGCAGGCATGATGCGGTGGTGGTGTTATGGCGAGCGATGGCACGGGCACTGCTAGGTCAAAGCAGCACGGGTGAGGGAGATGCTAGGTCAAGGCGGTGTACAGAGATAGATATATATGGTGGCCCCCCATGTCAGATAAGAAAGGGAAAGAAATCTAGATCCACATGATTTCCACTGACCGGACGCACCGGTGGCAATGACCAGACGCTGTCACCCGGAGTCCGGTCGACAACAGAGAGGTCCAAAACCACTCAAATCGTGACCGGACGCGTCTGATTACCCTTGATCGGACGCATCCAGAGTCTGGTCGATCCTGAGTTTGTCCTCTTCGTTTCACCGAGCGTAGGGTCACCATTACATCGGACGCAGGATGAGCACTGTTTCAGCGTCTGGTCACTCTTGCGCTGCATCTGTTCACCGCTTGTGAACTGATCGGACGCTGGGAGTAGAGTCCAGTCCAGCGTCCAGTCGCCATATTTCAATGAATCTTCAATGTTCCTTCGCGCTGCCTATTCTCAATCAAGTCCCAACTTCAATAAGACCCAAATAAACACCAATTAGGACTGATGTGAGTAGTCTCTCTCAAACCCTCAAATTTTTCAAAGTATTTTACCTTAGGCTATAATTCTTTTTAAGAAAATATGCAATAAAAGGAGCGAGGAGCAACATGTGGTCACGCAATAGGGTTTTATGATCAATAGAAGCTTCAAATGCTCTCCCTACTTGTGGACAAACACAATGGGTGCTCAAAAGATTATCAAAAAGAAATGACAAAGCAACACACATGCATATGCAATGCAATACTTGAAAGTAATTTTAGTTGCTTGTCAAGTTTGATCCAAGGTTAAGCTTCTTCACACACTTTTCGACGGTTATCTTAACCATGTTAGATAAGCCCTAAGTGCATTACCAAAAATTAAACATGTTGTATATTACAGTGCAATGCAAGGGACAACACAAGCTCATTTTCTAGTGAAGTTACTAAAATCAAGCACATTGAGCTCATTCCTCAACCGACAAAATGTAGCCTCATCTAGCGGTTTAGTGAAGATATCCACCAATTGATCCTCGGTCATTACACCTTCTAGTGATATATTATTTTTAGCAACATGATCTCTAAGAAAGTGATGGTGGATATCTATGTGCTTGGTGCGAGAGTGTTGAACCAGATTATTAGCAAGCTTTACCACGCTCTCATTGTCACACAAAAGAGGTACCTTTTCTAGAACTACACCATAGTCTAGCAAAGTTTGCTTCATGTAAAGAATTTGTGCACAACAAGCACCCACGGCAATGTATTCCGCTTCGGCGGTGGACAAAGCCACACTATTTTGCTTCTTAGAGGTCCAAGACACTAGTGATCTACCAAGCAAATGGCTCCCTTCGGATGTACTTTTCCTATCAATTTTGCAACCGGCATAATCCGAATAGAAATAGCCAACTAGTTGGAATCTAGCTCCTTTGGGATACCAAAGGCCAATTCTTGGTGTGTGCTTAAGGTACCTAAGTATTCTTTTAACAGCAACCATGTGAGCCTCCTTAGGATTAGCTTGAAATCTAGCACACATACACACACTAAACATGATGTCGGGCCTAGATGCGGTCAAGTATAGTAAACTACCAATCATAGAACGGTAGAGAGTTTGATCAAACGATTTACCTCCCTCATCTAGGCCGAGATGTCCATTAGATGGCATTGGTGTCTTGATTGGCTTAGATTCATCCATTTTGAACCTCTTGAGACGATCATTGGTATATTTCTATTGAGAGATGAAAATCCCCTCTCTCATTTGCTTGACTTGAAAAACAAGAAAGAATGTAAGCTCTCCAATCATTGACATCTCGAACTCCTTCGACATCAATTCACCAAACTCTTTGCAATAATCTTCATTTGATGATCCAAATATGATATCAACAACATATACTTGACAAATGAAGATTTCTCCATCAAGCTTCTTGGTAAATAGTGTGGTGTCGACCTTCCCAATGGTGAAGCCCTTCTCAATAAGGAAATCCCGAAGGCGCTCATACCAAGCTCTTGAGGCTTGCTTAAGCCCATATAGCTCCTTGGACAACCTATAGACATGATTAGGATATCTAGGGTCTTCAAACCCGGGAGGTTGATCAACATAGACTAGTTCATTTATGAAACCATTTAAAAATGCACTTTTAACATCCATTTGATATAATTTCATTTCATGATGTGATGCATATGCAAGGAGGATACGAATGGCTTCAAGTCTTGCAACCGGTGCAAAGGTCTCTCCAAAATCCAACCCTTCAACTTAAGAGAACCCCTTTGCAACTAGTCTTGCCTTGTTCCTTACTACAATGCCTTGATCATCTTGCTTGTTGCGGAACACCCACTTTGTTCCAATGACTCTTGCACCTTGTGGTCGCTCTTCAAGAGTCCAAACTTCATTGTGGGTGAAGTTGTTCAACTCTTCATACATGGCATTTATCCAATCTAGATCTTGAAGAGCTTCTTCTACCTTTTTAGGCTCAAAACAAGAGACAAAAGAGTGATGTTCAATAAATGAAGCAAGTTTTTTAGAGCGGGTCATTACACCCTTTGAAGGACTCCCTATGATGAGATCTTGTGGATATGCTTGTAGTAGAGGTGAATTTCTTCTATCAGCCACTTGAGGGGGCGGTTGTGGAGCATCAACATCTTGTGCTTGTGCCACCATTTGATCATGAGAGACATGAGTATCTTCATTTTCTACTCTCTGATCTTTATCACCATCTTGTGGCACATTTGATGAAGAAGGTGGATCAATCACTTGTACATCATCTTTGGGCTTGATATCTCCAACCGGAATGTTCTTCATGGCCTCCCTCAATGGTTCATCACCTACATCATCAAGATTCTCATGTGCTCCTTTGGAGCCATTAGATTCATCAAATTCCACATCATATGTTTCTTCAACCAAGCCGGTGGCATGATTAAATACTCGATATGCTTTGGACTTTGATGAGTAACTAACAAGAAAGCCAATATCACAACATCTTTGAAACTTCCCTAGGTGTTGCCGCTTCTTGTAGATATAGCATTTGCAACCAAACACCCGGAAGAATGATACATCCGGCTTCTTCTCATTGAGCAACTCATAAGGGGTCTTGTCAAGAAACTTTTGAAGAAATAGGCGGTTGGATGCATAACATGCGGTGTTAATAGCTTCCGCCCATAGAGCTTCGGGTGTATTGTACTCATCAAGCATTGTTCTTGCAAGTATGATGAGTGTCCGGTTCTTTCTCTCTACTACACCATTTTGTTGAGAAGTATATGTTGCGGAGACCTCATGCTTGATTCCAACTTCATCATAATATGCTTCAATGTTTGTGTTGTCAAATTCTTTTCCATTATCACTTCTTATCTTCTTGAGCTTCACTTCAAATTCATTTTGCGCTCTCTTGGCAAACTTCTTGAAACATGATGCCACTTCAGTCTTGTCATGAAGGAATAATACCCAAGTATATCTAGAGTAGTCATCAACTATCACGAGACAATAGAGATTTCCTTCTAAACTCTTGTAAGTTGTTGGTCCAAATAGGTCCATGTGAAGGAGCTCTAGCACTCTTGTCGTTGACATGTAAGCTTTTGTGGGATGAGTGTTTGCAACTTGCTTGTCGGCTTGACATGCACTACAAAGCTTGTCCTTCTCAAATTTCACATCCTTCAACCCTCTCACCAATTCATTCTTCATTAGCTTCTTGAGTGAGCTCATCCCAACATAAGCAAGTCTTCTATGCCATAGCCACCCAAGTGATGTTTTGGTGAATAGGCATATCTTCAAGTTGGCATGTTCGGAGGTGAAATCCACTAGATATAGGTTGTTGTATCTAAAGCCCTTGAATATGACTTGATCATCATCTTTCTTTGATACAACCACTTCCTTCTCGGTATACAAGCATTGAAAGCTAAGATCACATAATTGACCAACGGATAGCAAGTTAAAGCTCAATGAAGCAACATATAGCACATTTGAAATTGAATGATCATTTGATATTGCCACTTTGCTGAATCCTTGAACTTTGCCCTTTGAATTATCACCAAATGTAATTCATTCTTTACCATCAACTTCTTCATCTAGTGAGGTGAACATACGAGGATCACCGGTCATATGTTGAGTGCAACCACTATCAATAACCCAATGACTTCCACCAGTCTTATAGTTCACCTACACACAAGAGATTAAGCTTGATGTTTAGGGACCCAAACTTGATGAGGGCCCTTGACTTTCTCAACTAGTGACTTTGCAACCCAAATTTTCTTAGGCCTATTCTTGTTGGGAGGTCCTAAGAACATGACTTTCACTTTTCCACTAGAGTCCTTTCTAAGCATGTAATGAGCATTGAAAGCAAAGGGTCTAGCATGCTTGGGCAAGGGTTGTGGTGGTGGAGCTTGACACTCATGGGCAAAGTGACCTTCTTGTCCACATTCAACACATCTCTTTGGCTTAGGCTTTGACTTGTGTTATTGTTGGTGTTGTGCTTGAGCTTTCTTCTCTTTATGTGCCAAATACCCAATGCCACTTCTATCCATCTTCATTACGGTGTTCATGAGTAGCTCACTTTGAAGATATTGACCTCTTATGAACTTGCTCAAGCCGGTCTTGAGATGTTCTTTCTCCAACTTGAGCTTCTTGTTCTCTTCTTTAAGTTCATCATGATTTTTCTCCATCTTGAGTCTCTTGTTCTCTTCTTTGAGCTTCTCATTCTCAAGAGCTACATCACAATCATGATCAAGGTTCTCTATCACAATAGTGTTGGTGGTTGATAGCTTTTCAAGATCTTTCTTGAGCTTTTCATTCTCATGCTTGAGCTTGACATACTCATCATAGTTGTCGGTCTCAACCACTTTCTTGCCTTTGCCACTAGATCCTTGCTCAATGCTCTCAACAATTAAGTCATCACATGATGTAGCTATATCAATCTTAACAACATGGTTAGTAGCATCATGTGGCTCATTGGATAATAACTCATGAGAGACAACAAGATTATCATGATTAACCTTGAGATTTGTATACTCTTCTTTTAGCATATTGTAGCTAGTGGTGAGCTCATTGTGTATCCCCTCAAGTTTATCATATTTTTCTTTAAGCTCCTTTTTAGATGATTTGAGCTCCTTGAGTTTGGATGACATAGTTTTATTTTCTTCTCTAAGCTCAACACTAGCTTTTTCTGCTATGTCATATTTAGCTAAGAGTGAGTCATTCTCAAGTTCTAGCTTTTTATTTTTAGCTCTTGTCTTTCTAATGATTTTAGTATATTGATTTAGCAACTTGACAAGATCATCATATGAAGCTGATTCAAATTCATCATCACTATCACTATCATCATTGCTAGCATGATCATCACCACTACTATCATCATCATTTTGTACCTTTCGTTCACCCTTGGCCATAAGGCATAGGTGTGTAGAGGATGACAACGGTGGTGTCGGTGAGGATAGTGAAGAGTCAATTACAATAGTGGCCACCTTCTCGTTCTCACTTTCATCATCGGATGAGCAACTTGATGAATCAATATCCGTGAGCCAATCACCAATGATGTATGCCTTGCCATTCTTCTTCTTGTGGAAATCCTTCTTCTTGCCATCCTTCTTCTTGTATGGCTTGTTTTTCTTCTTCTCATCATCATCTTCATCACTTGAGTCATCTTTGTTGCCCTTGTACTTCTTCTTGTACTTATCTTTCTTGGGCTTGGGGCATTGATGAGCTAGATGACCAAGTTCTCCACAATTATAGCAATCCATCTCGGAGATGGGCTTCCTTCTATTGCTAGTGAAGAATTTCTTCTTCTTGCCATCAAACTTGACACCGTTCTTGTTGAGCTTCTTAAGCATCTTGGCGGTTTTTCTCACATGAGAGCAAGACTTGCATCGTCAATTTCATCATCACTTGAGCTCTCATGAGAGCCATCTTGTGGTGTGATGTGCATATACATCTCATGTGCATTGATCTTTCCCAATATTTGAGTTGGTGTAGCGGTGGAAAGATCACCTTGATGAAGCACGGTCACAATATGCCCATATTTATCAATGGGGAGGACACTCAAGATCTTTCTTACAACATTGGATGGTTGCATTTGTGTGAGTCCAAGCTCATTGACTTCCTCTACAAGAACATTCAAGCATTAATACATCACATTAGCACTTTCTTTAGGAAGCATCTCAAATGAATTAAGCTTTTTCATAACAAGATGATAGCGTTCCTCATGCTCACTCTTTGTTCCCTCATGGAGCGCACAAATGTCCGACCATAGTGCATGGGCGTCCTTGTGGTTCCGCACATGGTTTAAAACATCTTTGCAAATGCCTCTAAAGATGGTGTTTCTAGCCTTTGCATTCCATTTTTCGTAATTAACTTCATCGCCTTGAAGGTGTGTGGGATCCTTAGGTTTTGGGAAGCCTTGTGAGGCGGCTCTAAGAATTCCAACATCTAAAGCTTCTAAATAAGCCTCCATGCAGATTTTCAATAAGAAAAATCAACTCCCTCAAAGATAGGAGGAGGTCCATCCCCGTGGGACATCTTTCTCTAGGCGGTTAAGCCTAATTTAGCGAGCACGAGGCTTTGATACCAATTGAAAGGATCAAGATGCCCAAGAGAGAGTTGAATTGGGCTAATTCTAAATTCTTTGCAATAATTAAGCCCTACACTTAGCCCACTTCACCCCTGTGCCTAGAATGTGTTTTTATTGTTCTACCACACAAAAGTTTAGCACCCTAAATTTCAATCCTACTCTAGCATGGCAATTCTAGGAATGTAAAGACATGAAATGAATTGCTCAAATGTAAATGCTTAAAGTAAAGAGAGGGAAAGGAACACGGCGATATTTTGTCGAGATATCGGAGAGTCGCCACTCCCCACTAGTCCTCGTTGGAGCACACGCGTAAGGGTGTAGCTCCCCCTTGATCCACGCAAGGATCAAGTGCCCTCTATGGGCTGATTCTTTGACACTTCATCGTGGTGAATCGCCCACAACTGCTCACAACTTGAGTTGGGTCATCCACAAGCTCCACCGGATGATCACCAAGCTTCCAATCACCACCGAGCCATCTAGGTGATGGCAATCATCAAGAGTAACAAGCACAAACTCTCACTTGACAACGACAAGCCTAATGAGAAGGGTGGATGCACACTTGCTACTCTCCTTGCACTAATGAGGACCTTCATCTTGGATTCTCAAATCTCAATCATCTCACTAGGCTCTTGCTCTCCCTTGCACTCTCAAGGTGTTTCTCAGCTGAATAAATGGGCAAGAGGCCTCCCTTGGATGAGTGGAGTAAGTATTTATACCCCCTCATTTAAAACAAACCATTGGGAGGCTGAGTCAGCACTCTGCGGGGTGACCGGACGCTCCGGTCAGGGTGATCGGACGCTTCGGTCAGTTATCCCCGCCATTGTGTCAGAAAGAGCCGTTAAGTTCTGACTGGACTCTGACCTGCGTCCGGTCAGCACTGACCGGACGCGTCCGATCAAAAAAAACTCTCTCAGGAACCTTACTGATGTTGACCGGACCCTGGCACCCAGAGTCCGATCAATTCGCTGTTCAGCATCTGGTCAGTTACCGAATCCTAACCAGCGTCCAGTCAGCACTGACCGGACGCGTCTGGTCAAGAAAATCCCTCTCTAGAACCTCTCTGGAGTTGACCGAACACAGGCACCCAGCGTCCGATCACTTTTCACTCAGCGTCCGATCACAACCAGACGACTTCAGTTGATCAAATAAACTGACCAGACTCACCCTCCAGCGTGCAGTCACAACCAGACTAGCTTTCGGTCAGTCATTTGACCCTCCATTCACTTCCAACTCGAAATCCTATGTGAATAAAGTTTACTCCAATTGATCTTGGGGCTACTCCTGAGCTACCTAGTGCTAGATTTGACAAGTGTGCACCACACCTAACCCACTAGACTCAACTAGGTCAAGCTACTAGTCCATACCCCCTTAATAGTACGGCCAAAGGAAAAACAAAGTCCTAAACTACTCTAAGTGTCTTTTCAACACCAAACGACACTTAGAACTAGTCCATCATTAACCTTGTCGTCCATCCTTTGAAAACCAAAACGATGTCCATCGACAGGGGCATGACAACCATGATTGCCCAATCAATTGCCATTACCATGACCTAACTCAAATTGCCTCTACAAAACACACGTTAGTCATAGTAATCTCATATTGTCATTAATCACCGAAACCCAACTAGGGGCCTAGATGCTTTCAAGCGGCTTGGTGATCTTGGAGTACAGGAAATTCGTCGCTCACTCTAGATTGATCTGAGATCGAATCCACAAGGAGTTGGCATTCCGCTAAGCGGTCTGTGACCCGATCGATGAATCCGATCAGATCATCAACGCTGATGGATCTCCTAACCCAGCGGCGGGGCACCATGATTGGAGATGTCATTGCAGGTGTTGGCGTGATTGGCACAGGATGATCCTGCACCGTCTCCACGATCTTCCCGTTGCCGTCGGGGCCGATGACCCAGGTCATGGATCCGATCATGAAGATCTAGCCCGTCTTGGGAAAGGCCATGGAGCTCGGGAAAGTGACCATCTGGTATGCCATGAATTCAGCACGCACACCCCCTACCTGGAGCGCCACTGTCGACGAAATACGTCTGGCAGTCTACCGAGGGGTATGCCCATGATAGTAGATGAATCGGTGGAGGTGCGCGTGAGAGAACCGGATGGTGACACAGAACGCAAGAGACAACGATTAGACAGGTTCGGGCCGTAGCTTGATGTAATACCCTATGTCATGTGTCTTTGTGGATTGTATTGCGTATGATCAGATGAAAATGAGAGGGTCCCTACTCGCCTTATATAGCTCGGGGGTAGGGTTACAGATCAGTTGTTTCTATCATGATCAGTTTTACAAGATAGGAAGTTATAGATATTACGAGATCTGGCATATCCGAGCGAGTCTCCTAGATCACCGAAGATCTTCAAGCGGGCTTGCGAGGCATGCCGACCTGTGTCATGCCTCGCACGGCGCAATCTTGTAGGCCGGGCCTCCACCAGTGGCGTGGCCCATGCATAGTCTTGTGGGCTGGACCTCCCCTAGCGGCTCATCCCTTATACAGCCCTGCTGGTATCGGGGTTATACCCCCGCAATGCTGGAGCACAGGTGAGCAGTGGGCTAGTACATTTCTGATTCTGTAATTCATATGGTATATAGCTTGTTGGTGAATATACTTTTAGAAATTGATTGTATGCGTGGAATATTGCCTCAAAGTAATAAGTTATATGCGTGATAAGTTTAAGCCAATTTGTTTCTATATAGGTATTGCCATATTATGTTAATCTGTTTTGGTAATATCATGATGGAGTATATATTATTATATTACGGTATTAATCTATTTTGTATGTCCCATATGGTTTTTTAATATGATTGTTCTTGAAATAACCATAGAGTTGTAGATCATATGCATATGCCCACTTTAAATACTTACATATTTAATACAACCACCCTAATTATTAGCCATCCTCCCATTCAGCTGCATGCCTGCAGCCCACTTGATGACTCACTGGTCAGCTCAATGAGAATGAGAAGTTCTAGGAGTGAATTGTAAGGTGCATAGGCTTCTATTGTCTGGAACGGAAATTCATTTTTTTTCTTTTGCCATGGCATATGTTGTCCTGGTACAGGGCTTCTGAGAAGGGGGCTTTCCTTGACTGCAAATAAACGTCAGTACCAACACTCTTAACTGTTCAAGTCTGTTGTGCATTTTTACTTGTGTTCTGTTCCAGCAGCACCAGCTGAGGAGAGCGAGTTGACAGGTCCACCCGATCACGGATGTCTGAGCGGTGCTCCTCGGGCACCATGCCGGCTGGAGGGCAAGAGCCAAACCCGATGCGATCCGCTCTCGTCGACGCAGGAGGATGGGAGCCTTCCTACACCCCAGGAGGAAGAGGATGGGAGCCTTGGGGCACCGCAGGAGGAGGCATCGAGAATGGCTCTTTGTCAGGCTCGGCAATGATGCATGATGTGACAGTGGCCGACGAGGACATCGACGTCCTAGAGTGCAGCATCTGCTACCGCCCGCTGAAGCCACCCATCTTCCAGGTACATAGGTCCTGCTAATCTGGACATTTCCCGCGTCGTCGATCCGTTTGTCTGTCCTTTATTTGCTTATTACTGTTAGAGTCGCCATGTATTTGCAGTTCGCCAAGGGGCATGTGGTGTGCTCGCTATGCTCCGACAGGCTCAAGGACGCCGTCCACTGCCACGTATGCCGCGTCGCGATGCCCGGCGGCTACCAGCGCTGCCACGCCATGGAGCGCGTGGTGGACTCCATCCGCATGCCGTGTCCGCACGCGCTGTACGGCTGTGACACGAGGACTGCGTACCACGCCCAGGGGGAGCACCTCCTAGAGTGCCCGCACGCGCCGTGCTGCTGTCCCGACGGCGCCTGCGGCTTCGTCAGCCCTGTAGCGACGCTCGTTACGCACCTCAAGGCAGTGCACGACTGGCCGTGCACCGCCGAGGTCAGTGCCGGCGAGGCGGCGAGTCCTTTGGCGTCTACCTCCGCGATGGCTTCAACTTCCTCACAGCCGTCCGTGGCAGCACCCAGTACCGGCTCCTGCTGAACATGGTGAGTACACCGTTCGGCCACGCTATCTCTGCGGTCTCGGTAGGCTGTCTGGCCGCCACGGCCATCAGCTCCGCGTCACCGGCGACTAGCAAGAACACGACATGCGAACTCCAGCTCTACTTCATGCAGTTCAAGCATGTCCAGCTCCTCCAGCGTGGGCATTACTAGAAATCTCAGTTCCAAGTTGCATGCATGTGTCCCTCGAATGGGCTGCCAGATCCCAACACCTCCATCCAGTTCTTCGTCCCAAAGTATGCTGATGTAAATGAGGCTCCTGTTCATGTCACTACTATGATTTTCGTCTGACCAAGCAGATGGATCGTAGACCTAAGGCTGGGTTCTGTTTAATGTAGACATCCTAATTTTAGAATGCTAGTACTAGTTGTTACCACTTGCGCAACCTCCATCTTTTAATTTTTACTGCTGTTTACATGCATTCTTATTAGTTCTAAGTACTCCTGGTTCTGTAATATGATGATATATTTTCAGGTAAAGTCAAGCCATTCTAAACTTGACTAAAAGAGTATCAACATCTACCACCTTAAAGAGCAACCAAACAGAGCCCTAGTGTCCTTGCATCTAGCATTTTAGTCTGAAGGTTTACTGTATCCAACATATCGTTTGTGCAATATACTAGTTTTTGTAATGACATTATTATTTTTCTAAGTGCTCCCAAGCTACATTTCATGTTTGAGAACTGTTGGGGCAGAAAGTGACCAACACGTAAATATTTGTAGTTTTGCTGTAAGTTGTGATTGGAGGTGGCCTAGCATTCAATGACACAGGGTTTATACCGGTTTAGGCAACGTGCCCTACGTCCAGTTTAAGTCGGTCGGTGACTTTATTCCTGAGCCCAGGTGCTCGAAGTTTGTTGTGGGGTTACAAACGAAAGGGAGAAAGATGGGGGTACAAGAGGTCTCTATCCTCGAGAATATCCGCCTCGGTAAGTACCTTTTCTGCTTTCGACGTGTTGGTTTCTTTCTTTAGCTTGATTATGAGCTTGTCGTCCTTTTTCCAGAGCTGGGTAGAAAGGTGGAATCGTTGGAGCAGGACCTGGAGACGGCCAAGGCGACGTTTGGCCGTAATGCGGAGGCGCTGGCTAAGTCCCTTGAAGAGCGATGTGCTCCCGAGGGGGAACTTGACCAGATCCACAATGTTGCCCAGCTCATCGTCTCGGAGGTCTTCGGGTCGGCACCAAGTACTAGTGCGCCCGCCATCTGGCTGGCGGAGGTTCCAGATGAGGTACGGGCCCTCATCACCGACGGGCTGTTCTACGGAGCGTCGGGGGTGTTGACTTCGGTGGCGACGTACCACCCGGACCTAGACTTTGCCACCATCTGCAGTGGGTATGCCGACGGCTATAGCACGGAGGACATCCAGTCGCTCGGGGAGAGCTTGCTGCCACACGCAAAGTTGTTGGCCGAGCAAGTCTCCACGCAGTGGGTGATGGATGCTCGCCGTGCGGACATGGCCGGAAGCGTGCGTCAGGAGGACGTCGCCCAGCCTACGGATGGCGTGGAGCCTAGGTCGAAGATGAACGTCGCCCTGCCTCCTATAGAGGCCGAATGTCGTCCAGCCAGGGAGCGAGCAACCCATGCCTTCGCCGGTCGCACCGACAACAGATGCCGCCAGGCAGCTTCAATAGCTTGTAAAGTATAAATAGTTTAGCAGATGTAAAAAGTTAAGTTCATGGGGGAGCCCCCATGTAAACGTTCTTGTGTACTCAATGAATACAATCAGTTTCATTTTTTGTGATGGAATCACTTCGTTCGGAGAAGCTTGCCCCATTCGTTCCTTAGTTTTACCTTAGCACAATTTTGTTTTTTATCCTTTCTTTTTTGTACTTGCCAATTCGTCCCGTAGGCTGCAGCCTTAGGAGCCTAGGCGTGGCCCGCGAGGCTCAGCTGCTCGTAACCGTAGGTAGAGGTGGGGTGCGATCGGTCGGAATATTTAAAGCAAAGCTACGTAAGGTAATTTAAAGGATCGAACTACCCTTTTGTTCGGGTAGGAAGGAGTTTTACCGTATGATAGTAAACGAAAAGAGAGGTGGTAGTGCACCCCCGTGGAGCCCCCAAGCGACCCGGGCCGAAAGTGTTCAGGTCGGGGCGCTTTTATAGGAGCAAACGTTAAGTAAACAATGGTAAGACTGAATTTTAGGGGGAAGAAACGACGTAGTTGTTCGCTGTTCCAAGTGTTGGTGAGAACGTTGTCGTTGTCGTCTTTCAGTCGGTAGGTGTCCGGTCTTATCACCTCGGTCGCCGTATAGGGACCTTCAGTCGTCCGGATCCTTGTCTGCTACGCCCCCTTTCTTGGCCGCTGCTTCTTTGCCTTTTCCTTCCTTCGGCCCGCCAGCCTGTCGCAGAAGGCGTTTGAGGAGCTCGCAGTCCTTGTAGAAGTGTTTGACGGGGTAGGCGTGGTTGGTGTATGGGCTCTCCATGAGCTCGTTGAAGTGGTCCGGAAGGCCCTACTGGGGCTACTTGTCCGTGTGATCAGCCTTGGCGACCAACACAGAGTTGGCCGGTCAGCGACGATCTTTTTTGTTCTTTTTGCCCCTCTGCGTAGAGGGCCCTCGTCCTGATCCTCATGCTTGGCCTTGCCTTTGCCTCAGCCTCCGTTGAAGCGTTGTGGGAGCGGCGCTCTCTAGATGCGTCGGGCAAAGGCCCGTGGTCTCGGGCCATTCGGGCTGGGACTTCGGCCGGCGACCACGCCTGGGGTGTGTTTCACCACTCCTCGTGATGGTCTGGCCGGGGTCTGTGTCGCCTGCCATCATTGTCGCTCGATGGACGTCATCATCATGCCGGGACCGACGTCGGTTGCTGATGACGCTGCGAGAGTCTTGGTTCGACCCGAGCCGCTCGCATACAGGCGGTCGGTGCAGAGCGGGCGGCAGGTCAAGCCAGGGCGCAAATGCGGCCTCCTGTGCTGCGCTCGGCGGCTGTAGCGGTGAGCGGGTGGAGCGGTTCGTCTGGTGCGTCCCCACTCCCCTAGTGGGGAGAGAGACCGCGAGTCGGTGTCGTGATGCAGAGCTCTCCGCCTATTGAACGGCGGTGGTTTCCACCAATGCCCAGAGGTTCCGGTGGATCGCCTGTTCCTGGGGGTCGTTCGGCTCGGGAAGGCCGCGTAGAAACATCGCCACAGCGGCGATGTTGTGGTCAGCCCGAGCGAACTATGGGGAATCGTTCCCCCTGTCCATGATGTTGCGCTGGACCTGGCGGGCACGACCCCGGGCGCCGCTCGCCGGTTTATGTGCACGGGGCGCAGCGTGGTGCGGCGAGCACGCCGGCGTAGATGGCGGCTAGTTCTACCGCCGTTGTCGTAGCTCCTCGCCGTGCTCTCGTATGAGCGCGAGGGTCCCCGCATGAGGGTCTGGAGGGGTGTTAGTCTGCAAGGACTCCGCTATCACCGGTGGCTGTCCCGGAGCGTCTGTCATAGCGCACTCCCGGGATGGACGGTAGCTAGGTGCCACGTCGCCGATACTGGAGCCGTCACTCTCAACATCATCATCCACGAGGTCGAGGAAATAGGTGGGAGCATAGCTCGCCATCCCCATGAATTCAGACGTGAGAGGGGGCAGCGCCGGCATCCTTCGGAGCCCTCGGGCGTACGCATCTGCGGGGGACGCGAGGCCGTAGGGGAATCAGTCGCATGGCGGTCGCGGCAGGGACAACGGGGTCCCTACGGATAATCGGCGGAGGATAGTGAATAGCGAGTAAATAACAGCATGTATATTACTCACAGTGGGGTTTGAACAGAGAGTTTGCTTGGGATGAAGCGCATGTGCCTCATCGTCGAAGTCGTCGTGCGTCCCGAAGCCGATGGAGGGCGCCCCTCCGATGGGCGCCGGAACAAGTGCCTCCTCGCGGAGGTGTAGTACGCCGAGCCGGTCAGCGACGAAGTCTAGGCTTCCGAAGAGGAAGGCCTGGGATGGCTCGAAGATGGGTGGAACCCACATCCCAACAGGTGGGAGTGCGGGAAACTCCAGTGGGCCGAAGCGAGTCGTATCACTTGAGCCCGCCATGGCAAAGGTGGCGGAAAAGCGGGCCATCCAATGACCAAAAAGTGTTGAACGTACAACGTCTTCCCCACAGACGACGCCAACTGCCAGTGCAGAAAGTGACCAACACGTAAATATTTGTAGTTTTGCTGTACGTTGTAATCGGAGGTGGCCTAGCACTCAATGACACAGGGTTTATACTGGTTCAGGCAACGTGCCCGACGTCCAGTTTGAGTCAGGCGGTGACTTTATCCCTGAGCCCAGGTGCTCGAAGTTTGTTGTGGGGTTACAAATGGAAGGAAGAAAGATGGAGGGTACAAGAGGTCCGGTCGGACTCTGGTCTGAAGGGTCGAGAGTGATGGGGGGCCCACTATATACTAAGTGTTCGAGCGTGTGCTCGGTATAACTTTAGAGTGTCTCAAGTTACAGAGGGTGAATCAATGTAGGTGAACTGATCGATCTCTTTTGGGAGAGAGCGCATCCCCTTTTATAGATGAAGGAAATGGCCTTACAAGAGAGAGAGAGTACGTATGCTAAGTTTTGTTGCCCACGTCGTCGGGTACAAGATGATTGTAGGCGCCCATAACACTATTAATGTCACTGTTTAATGTCAGATGCATGTGGGAGGTCGCGTCGTCTTCTTCCGGCATAGCAGATGTCGGTGCCTGCTATACCGTTGATGCCCAGAGGCATGTGAGGGGTTTTACCGCATTCGCCTAGTAAGGAAAATGCCGGCGCCCACAACACTGTTGATGCCCAGAGGCATGTAGGAGGAGCCTTACCGTGTTTGTCTGGTATGGGAGTTGATGGCGCCCACAACACTGTTACGGAAAATGTCGGCGCCTACAAGACTGCTTGGGTTCTGTTGTGCCAAGAGGGTCGCAGGGTACTGTCTGGCATGTGCATAGGATACGGTCCCTGGTATTGCGGTTTGACTTGTGCGCCCTGCTTTACTTTCTTCGTCCGTTTCCTGGTCCTTACCTAGCGGGCGTCCCCGGTCGGTTGGTCCCAGTCGGCTCTAATTACGCCACTCAAAGAGGAGCTGTAAGTTCGGCGTTTTCCCGGTTGGAGAAGTGGGTCGGAGTCGAAAGTGGTGTTTTGGCCAGACCTTCCGGTCGGAGAGGCCGTCCGGAGACGGGCTGGAGACCGAAGCGAGCGCTCCGGTCTGAGAGGCAGGCCAGAGTCGGAAGCGGACGCCGTTCATCCTCGGCTAGACCTTCTGGTCGGTGATTAAATCGCCCTTTTGGCCTGTCGTTTAGGTACTTAGGCCGGCCCAAAAGTTACGCGTTGGTTCGCAACATTGTCTGCTAGACTAAGCCTTTGCTGGGAAGTCGATGCATGAGGGACCCCGGGTTTATGAACCCGACAAGATTACTCGAAGATAGTACATTCAGTCCTCTGAAAGTGTTGCCTGTTGCATTTTCTTCCATACCTAATGTACATTGCACAATACTACCTGTTCATAAGATCTGCACCTTAGAATTCAGTAATGCTGAGGCTCACGTATTTCAATGAAAATGAAATATCATGATTTGGCACGGTCACAACGTACCAATTTTCTATGAAGGTGTAAAATGCACCACATGGGACTCTTGCACTCAACCGAATGGGTAGAGACTAGAGAACAAGGCCGTTCACTTCACTGGAAAAAAAAAACAAGCTAAAACAATGTTCCGACTGATTTGTTTTGAGAGAAAACATTGTTCCTGTTGAAAAGACAAGTCGAAAAGTACGGATTATAAGACAAGCGTACAAGGCCAAAGATATGATTCATCATCTATGGGTCACCTCGATTTCCATGAACAGCATCCAGCATGTATCTTTTGGGAAGACTGCACAGCAGGACCAGAAGTGTAATCAAGAAACTTTTTATACACTCTTTTGTAAAGAAAAACGTATGATGTGAAGTCCAAAGGTGTGGTATGGAGCTTCTTGTTCACAGTTTTGAATATATTACAACATTCATTTCTGTTTGAGGGAGCACACCTGCGAACAAATTCCAACTAAAACTTTATACACATCACAACCTTCAAACCGAGTCCAGTATATTACCGGATACGTCCAGCCCATGACATGGTATAAATAAATTGACGCACTAATTTTTACAGCACTCTATAACATAACATACATGTATATGTATTACTCTCCAGTCAAAAAGTGAAGGAAAAAGAAAAGAGAGAAGTGAAGTGAACCCCCAACAAATAGGGGGTTGAAAGGAAGTACTCCACCTGTATCTTATTTGGTTGCCTTCGCCTGATTTGCTGCAACTGACATGGAGCGAAGCCGTCCAGCAATCTCTGTGAACGCTGGGCGCTGTGCCGGATCTGGAGCCCAGCACTGCTCCATGAGCCTTCTCCACTCCGGATCACATGAAGCTGGCACAGGTGGCCTCAGTGTGTTGTTTACAATGCCCCCTGCAAAGGAGGTTCTAAGAGTCACGCATGTGCTAACTGATCAAAGGAAAAAAAAAACTAGGATCATGGAAAAATGAATAAATTCACAGGAGGGGCAAAATCTTCATCAGAAGACACAGATGACGTTGAAAAATAAATCAGAATACCAGGGCAACCAAAGCTAAAAGAGTGGAAGTGGTGAGAATAAGAGGTGCACGATAATCCGTTTTCACATAGTCCCATCTTCAACAGTTCCACTAAAGGGCAATGTAGACATTATTGACAGCAAAATGATGAAGATTCTAATGGTTGAATACCCTTAACTGTATTCTTTCTGCTTATATCAGTAACAATAATGTAGAAGCTTCTAACAACAATTCAGTAGCCACCCTCCAAAAAAGTGAATTACCAAAACTGGGTTAGTGCCATGACAATAACTTTGGTAATAATGTTTAACACAGCATAGGATTTGAGCTACCCAAACTACCAGTCCCAGGCCCAAACCTCCAATTTTATTGGCTGAAGTAATAACTTCTATTGGCCTTTTCGCCCTTTATTTGATCATATAATCATCAACCCTAGAAACTGAACGTCAACAGACAAAACAAAACAAAGGCAGGGCTGAGTATTGAGGGAAGATCATTCTCTGAAACTGAATAGAAAAACATAGGAAACCACCAGTAACATTCTCAAGTCTAAACAAACAATTCATGGACTAATTGTAGGTGATGAATTGTATACCTATAATTGCGCCATAGTGCATATTGGCATATGGTTCTTCGCCAGTGAGGATTTCCCACATAACAATACCGAAAGAAAATACATCAACCTGTATCAGTGGAAACAAACTCAGCACCTTAAATGTAACTTCTTTATACACATAAATGAAGCAGACATGGATATTATTGGTTCTGGAGTAAATGAATATAGTAAGATAAAGGATCACCACATGATGGCAAATTTTATGAACAAGTTTGGAACAAGACGAGGGTGTTTGGTTTGAGGCATCATGTGCGTGTGAGGAATGAGTTGGTGATGGATCAACCCATTCCATTCCTCAAACCAAACAAAAATCTGAGTGGAACAAAATAGATCACCTCATCCCACAAACCAAACAACCCCTAAAACCACAGCTGAAAAGACCCAAGAACTATGATTATACCTTCTCTGACACCTTATTGCTGCCTCCATTGAGTAATTCTGGAGCCATCCATGGGAGAGTCCCCCTCACACCTCCTGAAACCAAGGTATTTCTTTTTATTTTGGACAAGCCAAAGTCACCAACCTGTATATAAATCATAAATTCACCACATGAGTATAATGCAAAGTAATTGAAAATCACGCACAATACAGTTATACAATAACACTATAGATGGAAGTGATGCTCACTTTACATATGGGACGTGATTGATCTTTAAGATTTACGAGCAAGTTATCACACTTCAAGTCAAAGTGCACAATATTTTTCGAGTGCAAATATTCCAGGCCAAATGCAGCATCCATTGCTATGATAAGCCGCTTACGACGATCGAGATATCTGTCCAGGAAGAAAGCATTTTGTTACAGTAAATAATAAGTGAAACCAAAGTAATCACAGGAAGCAATTACTTGTCCTTGCGCTGCAAAACATGTCGAAGAGAACCATTAACCATGAACTCAGTCACGGTTGCCAATGTACCACCTGGCCCATCTTTCACAACGCCATAAAATGCCACAACATTTGGATGATGAAGCTTTGAAAGAATTTCAGCTTCTCGCCAGAATTCGTGCGCCTAAACAACCAAGCAAGGAAGTAAATTTTGATGAACCAGCTGTCAGCCAAAGGTTATTTGCTTATTGAGATAGTTTAAGCCATATTAATCAGCATCTGGCCAAAGTGGTGCCATGTCTGGTTTGGTGCATGTAGCAATTGTTAATACATGACATAGGTCAAGAGTTGTTATACTGCAATAGTGCTACAACCTTTCATCCAATGGCCTACTGCCACATTACTCCAAAAATGGATATAACATCTGAATCGTAGATGTACAAAAGTGGTGGTTCAGAGCTTACTAGTCTTTCTAGCTCTGAAGACCGTCCTGTGAAGCAGCTTTTCTTTATTCTCTTAATGGCTACATCACTGCCCCTCCATTTTCCATGGTATACAGTTCCAAATGTGCCTGAACCAAGTTCCCTAAGCTCTTCAAGGTCTTCATCCTTGATAATCTGTGGAGAATGTTCCTATGTTCAGTACTCCAATATGATAGCTTAAAAAAGAAATTAATCAAATGAGTATACAGCTCAATGGTGTACCAGCCTACCAGGCACAACTATTGGACATTCTGGACAGGATGTACCATTCATCATGACTAATTTAACAAATAAAAATTCAAAAAATGATGCAAATAAAGGTGCGGTATCACACATGCACAACTAAATCCTAGAACAGTAACTAAAGGGGATAGTATCTCATTAAGATTAATAAATGCTCTAATGTCCATTCTAGTCCATTGACATTACCAATTTGATGTGAAAAAAAGGAGAATGTTCTCTGAAGCAGATTATAAAAACAAAATCAAATTAAGGAAAATGTTAGTTTACAACTCGCCTCAGCAGAATCAAATCAAGGTACCCACACCCACATGTATAACTTCACTGTACCAGGCTATCCATGTGTACAGTTAAACTATCACTAGATACTGTACTTTATAGTGGCTTTACTCAGAACTACAACTATTATGCCCCTAGTAACACAAACTACAACTTTTTGAACACCCTAACGGAATGGTCGCTTGGTATTGGATGCCATTTAATTGAAATAGCATCCAGTGTCCTTTTTTTCCCGTATAGGTAGAAATTGGACGATTAATAGTATTCGGTATCAATCTACTATTATCGGCTAGGGTATAAAATGCAGTAGATAGTGTCAACTAGGGTTCAAACCCCGTAAATTCAACAGCTACGAGGCAACTCCTTCAATCCTACTATCTCAAGTACATTGCATGTTTCTCTCATGGATTCTGAAAAAGCTCACTTTCCATATTACTGCTGATTGTCATGACAACATGATAACCACAACAAAAGCAATTTCTTTTCAATATGCTGACTTCTCTTAGATTGGTGTCTATTTTTTTCCAATTTTAAAGGAAATGCCATGTTGATAAAAGAGGTAACAGTTGTACGACAGCAAAGGTCCAGTCTAAATACTTTTGAATCTGTTGATATGAACCTTGGAAAGAAGAGGAGGCTTTAGTTCAACTATTGCTTGATCTGACTTACAGAGCCTCCTCTAAGCAAGAGTGTACCAAAAAAATCCAACATAAATATAAAAAAGAAAGCTAACAAAACAATGAAACACTATCTATAGTTACTAAGGGATCACTAAACATTAAGTTAGATCTAAACAACAAAGGCTTAAGAAACTAAATCATAGCTGGCCACCTCCCTGCATAACGTGTCTAACAGTGTGATACTGTTAAAGCAAAGTAGCACTACTGATGTGGCATGAGTTATAGGGTAAATGCCTATGGAGCAATCCATCAGTTCTGGACATGGAACATCTGTTGTAGGGTGAAGTGATTGATCACCCGCCTGGCCACATCCAGTTGCTCCTGGATGTGACAGAACGCTCTTGTCTTTTACCAATTTATTAATGGAGAGGGGGTGGGGGGGTGGGTAGGGGGGCGGGGGGAGGGGTTGTCCGGATTTGCTCCTCCTGAGTGCATAATAGGCAGCCATTACAGGTTTAAGTGCAACTAATTGACCTACTAAAACTTTAAAAAACATATTTGGAAAGTGGAAACGACGATAATCAACTAAACTTACTCCCCTTGATGTGCTTGCTTCAAACTGAAGCAAACTGGTGTAGATGGTGCTGCCATGATTAATGTGACACTTTTTGCACATATACTTTCCAATCAAACTGAGTAGGGGTGAAAACAGGATGGATATTTCCCGACTATCCATCCGTCCAAAGGGGTTCAGTTACTAAATGGATAATCCGTATCTGAATCAGGACATTCAATATCTGTACCGTATCGCCTGATATCTAGTATGGATATGGGATGGATACCAATATTCAATGCATCTGACACTATTCGTATCCAATCTAAGAAAAAAAACAACTACCATATTCGTATCTGTACATATCCTTTTGTATCTTATCCGATTTCATCCCTGAATCTGAGTTGTCCCCCTTGATATGACAGCTTTCATTTTCTTGGGTTGGTAGGACAGTATATTTTAGTGATCATGTAAATGCAACCTGGAATGACATCATGCAAGAGAATAGTTTGGAACGAATAGTTCTACCACAATTCTACCCCTTGACCCTTGGAAGCCACCACATCAATGCTTTGGAAGATCTCTGCACAATCGGCAAAGGCACACAGTAATGTACACATAATGACATAGAAATTGCCTAGTGCAGCTCATGTGAATCATGAGTTCTTGACCCTCTGGTACACCAAAGCGATGAAGTGAGCCTACTTGGGGTATGTCAACAAACATCATTTTGAATATTCACTACAAAACAAAGGAAGGTGTCCTCCCAGACAACCAACTTGATTTCAAGGACTGCAGAAGGCCATTTTGATCTAGTTGCGTTGGCAGAAGGTTGTGGAGGTGCCTCTAGAGATAATAGAGGCATCGTCACAAAAAATCTAGGTCTACTGGGTGCAAGTCAGGGTCAAAGGTAGCTAAAAATGAGGGTCGAATGGGGCAGTTAGGGTCGAATGACCCAGGTCAATGGACGATGTATAACTTGCTCCTAGAAGGTAAGATTGATCACAAAGACAGAAAAAAAAAGAAGAGGGAAAAAGATAAAAGAAAGGTTAAATGTGCGGTTCACTGGTTGTGTGCTGGCCATACGACCCACAATTGTAACCCTAAGCCTCCTATCATCTCGCGCCCTCTCATGAATCATGACTAAGATACAAGTAGCCGCCGCCTCTCGTCCATGTTTGCTGCCTTGCTTTCTTTTTTTTCTCTTTGTTCTCCTGTGAAAGCCACAAATCAATCACCCATTGCCACACACCATGACTAGTAAAACATATTGCTCATGGATCCCTCTTCCCTGATGCGCTCTAAGTTTTGTCCATGGTTTCACGCTTTGCTATGATGAGGTGCTAGCAGCTGTCCAATGCGCGAACAATCGGCCATGGGTGCTGTCATGGAGCATCATCACAGACAGTGAGGAGACGGCGATGCCACGACCAGGCCTCACTAGGCAATCAAGAACCCCAAGTGTATGACAATAATCTTCATCTACACCTTGTCCCGTCTGGAAACCCAGCAGCAATGGGGCAATGGCCAGTCCAGAGTTAGGACGCACCCATCTTAAACCCCTACGGCAAGGCATGATTAATTCAAAATCGGGACATCGACACATCTCGTCCGCAAATCGGCAATTCGGGACAGCGTCACAAGGACGAGGATTACGCCAGGCCTAACCCCCTGTCACCTATGACTGGAGGTTCTTTTCAATGCCTTCACACCATGTGCCATGTGGTTCAATGAGTTTACGGCTAGTCTGGTCTGTGTGACTGTGTGACATAAATATTTCATTAATGTGCAACATGACATCATCCACCTCGGCCCAAGCGTTCTTGGCCTCTCATGCCCCAATCCCCATGTTGGCATGCACAATGATTATTCCAAGGTCCAAAGCATTTTGTCATAAGAACATCAAAGATAGCAAAGTTGGGAGGAGCTTCGGCTTATAGCACAAAGAAAGTGATAAATGTGGCACATGCAACATAACATCATGTTGTTCACATTGACCGAGGCCTTGTTAGCCTCTCTCATCGCCATCTTGGCACACACAGTGATGATTTCAAGGTATGTAGACATTCCCCATTCGGCATAAGAGCATAAGAAATGGCAAAGTTGGGAGTAATTTTGGTTCTACATCACAAAAGAAAATGGTAGCAAAAGGTCGATCGTTGCTTGCCTTGGCCTCCTGCTATGCCAAAGGGGTTTGGTCTTCACAAACATGGTGGCACGGGAAGTTCCTTTCTTAGGCCCCGTTTAGATGTGAAAATTTTTGGCTTTTGGCTACTGTAGCACTTTCGTTTGTATTTGGCAAAAATTGTTCAATTATGGACTATTTAGGCTTAAAAGATTCGTCTCGCCAATTACGGACAAACTGTGCAATTAGTTATTCTTTTTACCTACATTTAATGCTCCATGCATGTGCCGCAAGATTTGATGTGACGGAGAATCTTGAAAAATTTTGGATTTTGGGTGGGATCTAAACAGGGCCTTATTTATACCCCATTTAAGACCACAATATGATATTTTTGTAGGTTTAGACACCATTAATTGACCTACCAAGTTTAACAAAATAATCTTGCAAAAGAATGCCAATCAATTTAAACCTAACCACCTCATATCTAACTTAGTAAATTTTATCTCCCCTTAATCTATCGCTTTCAAGGCGAAGCAATTGGAATGGCTGGTGTTGCCATGGGCCATGGCTAATGTGGAAACGAGCTTGGGCCCACACTTGTGTTGATATCTATACATGGTCGCTTCTCTATCATTGATTGAAAGCTCATTCTATGAACATGATGCAGCCAGGATAAGTCCTTGGAGGTAAGACTAGGTAGCATGATTGCAACAAAATACAATGCATTAGGGATATCATACCCTACATGCTGATATTAGCAGGGGTTTGGTGCTTGGCCAAGGAAAGATGCCTACTTGGTATTTTCAGATGACGAAGATGTCACTGACTCACTAGAGCAAGAAACCACCCTAAGGGAGCAGATGAGATCTTCCAACATGACATGTTGCACATTGTGCTAGGCACAAAAATGTCATGATTTGAGGCATGGTACCCTTCATGCTCCACAATATGGGTGTCAAAGCTGTGGCTCACATTGCCCTTTCGTCGGCACTGCCATGGTTAGTGGCATGGATAACGCAGAAATACTTCACACCTACTACAATTATATTCCAATAAAGCATCACATATTTCATGACGAAATTCATCTTATCAAGCAAGAAATCTGTGGTTACTTTGGTAACAGAGTATGGTGTTGGATCTCATAACAAATGTGATGAACCATCCAAAGACTTCAAAAGAAGAGACTTTACTCCACTGCTTCCTAATCTAATGAAATGACAGGGAATCTAAACCAAACAAATATGTTGGACCCCACAAATTAGTTCAAAAAACCATATATTAACCCTATAAGCATACCAAGACTCCTTAGGCTTTACGTGTTTTGATGATTTCTTTTCTCTGAGGAAAATGTATAATAGTTAAAATGCATGCTGCTTCAGGGGACTAGAATCATATAACTGGGATGAATGCTCCAGCCACATTGGTTTTGGACATGAATTGCAAAAGGCAATAACATCTGTGAAGAATCATTTTGGTTTTATGGAGTCACTTGTATAACCAAAATAACCACATAAGTAAAAAACCAAACATGAAAATAAATTGTACAAAAGATGATTGGCCAAACAAGTTGGAACCTAGCCAGTAACAGTTCATGACAATCCATTTTTTCTATTTATATAGTTGGATTTAGCAAATTGTGTATTATAAAGCGGCAGGTCACCAAATCCATTGCTTTAGCTACACCTCTGCTGCCTAACTTGCTATTTTACAACTTGTTTCAAAATTCATTCAAGCCAAAGAACATATCGGTTTGCCTACATACAGATACATAGTAGGGTACAGGCATTAGCATGAATCAGCACTGGGAGATTGTACTTCTAGAATACAGCCAAGCGCTCATAATATGTAAAAGGACATCATAACCAGAAAATAGCATAAACTTCTCTGCAAGCAAAAGCCACTTATACCTGCAAGTATTCAAAATCATTGTCTTTAAAGGAAGCATCCATGACTGGTCCAACAGCCCTACCCTCTTCAGTCTTCTGTTCCTGGGACCAAGTAAACAATTTCAAAGTGAAGGACTCTCAACATCAAAGAATAAAGAACACTTCAGCCTTCTTTCCAGACATGCATACCTCAAAATCCAGATGAGATGGCATCATTTCATGCATATTTGTAAAAGGATTATCAACTTGGAACCCTTCAACGCTCTTCGTTGTCGTTGGATTGTCAATCTGTGATGAGACAAAACCTGGAAGTGAAATGCTAGGATCAACATTGGTGTGGGAAGCTACTGGAGGCACTTCCACAGGGGCATCACTCTGAGGAGCCAAATTCTTCACATTAGTTGTATCATGCTCTAAGTGATCTAAGGGATAAACTCCCTCCTCGATCTTTGCCAGATCTTGGGCCTCATCCTTTTTTGGAAACTCATTTTGTGCAAGATTTCTGAAAAATGACCATCGCTGGGGTTCATAATTAGGCATATTCAGGCTATGGATAGGATCAATAAAAGCACTGGATGACTGTGCTGAAGAATTAGCATTTGCAAAGAAATCAGAAAGAATGTCAGGGGAGGTCCTCTCTGTACTACCAGCAATGTCTCTATTCTGTGTGCTTGGGATAATAGTTTCCTTGTGAGAAACATCCACAGAGCTGGTGGAACATGGTACAACAGGATCGTATTCACAATCAGTTGGCGGTGTTGGCTTAGGAGCATCCCAACTAATATGATGTGGCACAGCAGCATGAGAACCCAGCTGATTAGTTGTTTCTACATCTTGAGAAGTTTCCTCATCAAGTTTGCCTTTAGCTGCAACCTGTTCAGCTGCATGGCTAACTTTGTCCACATTTCCATTGCTCGTGTCATCTGAGGACCTCTTTTCACCAAGCAGATGTTCACTAAATGGAGAAACTTGATGTACAGTGTTGGTAAACCCTTTCTCAAACTGTATGAGACTATCATCGACAGCTGGATCATTCAGATTTATAGCCTGGGCAGCTAAATTTGGTTTTTCAGTCCCCTCTGCAGAGTCAATATTTTCTGCAATGTGTTCACTTGCAACGCCAGACTGCGATTGACGAATCAAAAGTTCAGGATTAAGCGAATCTTCAGATTTAGATAGCCGGTTCAGAAAGCCTGCTTGCTCCCTAGGAATCCACTCAGAATGAAAAACTCGCCCAGGGTGAGGAGACGGAATCTTATAGCTGTGATCTATCATGTCAGCCTGAAAGTCAGAACAGCCAGATGCAAAAGCTCCACCAGAGTGGCGATCATCTTCACTGATATCTGAACCCTGTGTTGTCGACCTAGCTCTTGGCATGGAACAAGTCTCTAGGCTCTTGACACTGTCACTTGGTTGAAGAGAAGATGTCACACCTTCTTGAATACCAGCAGTAGGGGGGGCTCCTGAATGCATATAGTTTGAAGCAGATGAGTCATGATGCTTCGTATGGCCACTGAGATTTTCAAGCGACTGAAAGTAATCTAGTTCATTATTTTGATTAGGCATGTTACCAGAAAACCTCTTTTCCTCCTTCACTGATGCTTCTGTCTGAGCATCCTGATAAAACTGTTGATCAAAAGATCGCTGTGAAGCAGTTCCTGAGAAAGGTGCATACTGGGACGTATATCTATAATCAGAAGGTGTAGATAGAGGAATAGATATCTGGCCCTCAATGTCATGAAATCTTTCAATGGTAGCTGGGTTAGAGTAATCAGAACCCTGCAAATTCTGCATCCTCTGGCCCTCACTATCATGAAATCTTTCACTGGTAGCTGGGTTAGAGTAATCAGAACCCTGCAAATTCTGCACCCCATGGCTATAGTAAGAGTGCAAATTTGCAGTATTATCACTGTATAGAGCTGATGGCATTGGTCTTGAGAGCATCTCTGGAGGCATGAAAGTAGACGCATTCACTGCATGCAAATTTGAACCATCTCTGCTTAAGTTTGTCAGCCTACTATCAAAATTGAGATTAATGAACTGATCGGGTTCATTCATGGATGTATTTACTAAACCCTGG
Source organism: Miscanthus floridulus (assembly GCF_019320115.1). NCBI lineage: Eukaryota > Viridiplantae > Streptophyta > Magnoliopsida > Poales > Poaceae > Miscanthus > Miscanthus floridulus. The sequence continues at coordinate 5,741,086 of NC_089595.1, forward strand.
CCGCTAGATGAATTCACAGCTATTCCATCCATCCCGTTGATGGCAGCAACATATTGGATCCCAGAATCACTATCCATACTACCCAGGCTGAAACTCATGTCATCAAATTCAATAGAAGAAACAAGGAATATCCTAAGCTTCTGGGACCCATCTCCATCAAGCAAACCACATTCTTCCATCATATTTCTCAAATCTTCGTCATTTGAAACTGAGATCAAGGCATCAAGATCCTCACCGAGTAACTGATACTTGATAGCATGAGGTTGATTATATATGGCAGTTGTCTTCTGTTTAAGCTCCTGCCAGGAAACATTCCTACTAATCCGAATTATATGGGTCTCACCACCAACATACCTAAGCTTTCCATCACTCGGTCGGGGTAATATTTTCCCCCCGAAGCTACAGAGAATTTTAATCATTCTGGAAGTTTCGGAAGCCTCAGAAGAAGCATAGCCACGGGACAGTCCCTGACTACTTCCACCACCAGATGGAACTCGTGGAACTGATGTACTTGACATGTGCCTTCTTCTGTTTTCATTTTCAGAAAAAGGTTTTCTTTCAACCTCATCTGGTTGATGGTTATCTGAGGTCAGAAATATCGATGCATCAAATCTAGTTTCACCTCCTGTGCGATGAGCACCAAGGCTTACTCTAGAATCTTTGTGACCAGCACTGGAAGTGACATTCTGATTATGAGGCATACCAGGAACAGGATGTTTCTTGGGTATAGCTCTCATGAATTCAAGAGAGAACTCCTCCCCAGTTTGAATTGAATAATTAAGGACAGGCTTAACGGTGCCTGCGACAGGGTACTCTGGAATGGGATAACTGGTACATGCTGAGCTTGAGGACCCACGAATGGAACTTTGAGCAGCAGAGCGAACGTCATCTTTTCTAGGTTCCATCAAGCTGTCTTATCTAAAGTATAAAAATGAAGCAGGATATACAATTCATCATCATGCTATCCATTCAGCTGATAGTAGTCCATTTTCCTCTACAATTTTTATGTGACAAGCGAAGCAGTTGGAGAGCACAGAACACCGAGTAAAAGGTAGTTCAACCTGCAGCAAAGGACACAAGGATAATGCTTAGCAAGGAGCATGAGAAAAAAAAGAAAAAAAAAAAAAAGAGGTCAATTGGGTCGTAGTTTAGGAAACATGCATTTTGTTGTGTGCGACAACAGATTGAGTGACGCTACAAACCTTCGCAGATAGTGAACTGCAGTAAAATTAATGATGATAAAAGGAAGAACTAGCAAGAAACTACACCAACAGAACAAACTTACAAGCTATAAAGCTCCCCAAGTCAATGACTAAAGCATGAACAAACGTCTTCAGGTGAAAATATTCCCGATCACTAGGAGCTTTCTACTCGGGTTGCTTGAGGGTCTATGACAAAACTATTTTAAGTTGAACAGTGCTACAGGGAAATTACAATACTTGTGATGAGGTACTTGTGTTACTAAGCGGTGTTATCAAGTCGTCTAATTAATCGCGACTAGTCGGCTCCCCAGACTCAACTAGGTGCTACGACTTGACCTGGACGACTATAATTGTGGTTGTCCTATTAGTCATCGACTAATCACGGTTAGTTGGATGACTAAGGTGTGGTTGAATTGAAACAAGTAACAAGTTTACAACTGCTGGGCAGCTGGGGTTGTGAGCTGCATCTGGGGACTACCTGGGCATTTCTTTTTCTACCCAGTTTAGAGACTGCAAACCTCCTCTACAGTTGAAAGCCTCTAACTCCCCACTCTCCATCCACCAGCATCTCACTCCCCACTCTCCACCAACCAGCCATGCCGCTACCGATAGGATCTCGTCGTGCAGGCAGGGGAGAAGCAGCACCGCTGGCCACCGCCGCACCCTTACCTTCCCTACCTGCCGTCGCCTCCTCCCCACCACCATCCCTACTGCGCCACCAGAACGACTGGAGCAGGGAGCTCGTGCAGGCAGGACACTGAAGCTCTCGCCGCCAGCCCCACGGGCCACCTCTTCTCTTCCCACCACGCCAGCTGGCGCCACCTCGTCTGACGAAGATGAGGTCCTCCTCCAGCGATTAGTGCACATCCTCCATTCCTCCTCCATCTTCTTGAGTGCCTGTTCCCGAATCATGGAGTCGATACTCTGTTTCTAGTACTCTAGTAGTCCAGTAGCAACTCGTCTTTGCTCAGAGAAAAAAAAAACTTGTCTTTGCACCATCTCAGTACTTCACTAGTCACTACCTCTTGGCCGACCCAGCAAAGGTCCCCGATAATTTTTTTCCAGAAAGCTTGAAGTTAGGAGGCATCAATCAAACAGCCAACTAGCTTTAGGTTAGGGTTTGAGTGCTCGGCCGTCCCACAGCAGGAAGGGGAGAGAAGGGATGGGAATACCTGGCGGGTGCTCGTTGCCGGCGAAGATACCGACGAACACCTCAGCGCCTGGCGTAGGGCGGCGCCGGCGCCGGCGGCCCACCAGCCGTCGGAGAGCGAGAGGGGCACAGGAACGCACGCTGGGTCAATCGTGAACGGAAGGGGGATGCGGGGGGCGGGGAAAAGCAGGGGAGGAGGGGGTTCTAGATTGGGAGTAGGAGACGAGAGGAGAGAAGGGAAATGAGGAGCGTGCTGTGCTGACGCGGGAAGGCGAGTGGGCGGCGCTGTGCCGCGAGCCAGCAGCCAAATCACCGTGCCGCCTCTTTCTCATCAGTCACCGTCATCGTCGGGCGGGGTGCTTATCTGGAGGGGTGGGTGGGCGGGGCCACCTGTACAGTCGAGTCTCGAGTCAAAACAAAGAGTCGGTAGAGAGCAACGGCAGCCAGCAAGCCAAGCCAGGTCATCGTGCACTACACTAGTACATAGATTAGGTAGCAAGGATATGCTTTTTTATTTGTCCTATTTCATTTGTATCAAACCGGCAAAGATGCCTTTTCTCTGCTTCAAATAGAGTGTCCACTTGTTGTAGTCTATTTGTTTGGATCTCTTGATTTTGTTAGAAACAGATAGTTTTTTGTTCTACTCTAACCACCAAAATATATGTGGGTAGCAATTCGTTAGAGTACCAAAACCCGTGCCTAGAAGCAAGGCTCAGGGCCTGTTTGGAACGCAGGAATCACACAGAAATTTTACAGAAATCAGTTCAATTTCACAAGAAAAACGCAGGAATAGGAAAAAAAATCATGCATTCCAAACAGGCCCTCGTTCTCTTTCTCAGCCGGTGGGCAGCCACCGCACTTCCCCTTCCCTGGTGCAGCCCAGGTCGACGGCGAGGAGGAATTGTCCGGTGACGCCTTGCTAATTTTATTTCGTTTCTTAGTTTGTTCATAGCAGTGTGTTGGTCTTGCTCTGAGCAGCAATGATTTAATTCACAAAAGAAAATCTAACAATGAGTTGTCATGATTGTTGTCCATATCTTGCTCCTCTGTTCAACGGATGAATTTTGGTAAAATACTGTAGTGGATGGCTGAATTATACATGTCCTCTTGTTTGGGAATAATTGCATTCAGAAGTGATGACAATGGAGAGTTTATGTAGCAATTTTAGATATTGATGTTTGGCTGTGTGATCAGTACAAATACCAATTTCAGAAGGTGATGTTCGGTTATGTCAACATATCATATGTGAGTTTGAGGTCGAAATTTGTTTGAGACTTAATGGGCTAGATTTCTCCGGTATCAGAGTGACATTTTAGAGACTGAACTGGTTTATTTTCTCTAGTATAGATAGAAATTTGTTGAGACTGAACTCATATATTTTCTCCAGTTTCAGAGTGATATTTAGATTGGAAATTAATATTATTGTTTGTTTGTGCAGTATTGATGCAAGGCAATGGGCAAGGTCAGTTTTTTTAATATTATTCTTGCTGCCTTGCAGCTGTTGCATCTTAATGAGAACAAGGCATAGTTTTAATTTTAAAAACCAAATGATTAACCTTTGCTTGAAAGAGACAGGTAGTTTTCAGCAATTCTGTCATGTTGAATTTATTTCCTGCACTTCGGCCTTGTTTAGATTGCAAGTTTTTTCACTCTCTCTCTATCACATCAAATCTTTGGACACATGCATGAAGTATTAAATATAGATAAAAAAATAACTAATTACACAGTTTAATTGTAAATTACGAGACGAATCTTTTGAGCCTAGTTAGGCCATGATTGGACAATAATTGTCAAATACAAACGAAAGTGCTACAGTGCCAAATACTGATTCCTAACCTTAATCTAAACAAGGCCGGGGTGTTTGGTTTTCTGAACTAAATTTTAGTCCATGTCACATCGGACGTTCGGATACTATTTAGGAGAACTAAATATGAGTTAATTATAAAACTAATTACACAGATGGAGACTAATTTCCAAGACGAATTTATTAAGCCTAATTAATCCGTCATTAGCACATATTTACTGTAGCACAATATTGTCAAATCATGGATTAAGTAGGCTTAAAAATTTCATCTCGCAAATTAGCCACAATCTGTGCAATTAGTTAATTTTTTCGTCTATATTTAATACTTTATGCATATGTCAAACATTCGATGAGATAGAGACTAAAATTTTCATGTAGGAACTAAACACGGGCTTTGTAGTACAGGCTGAGATAGAGACTAAAATTTTCGTGTAGGAACTAAACACGGGCTTCGTAGTACAGGCTGAGGTCACTTGAGGCCTTGGATTGACAATCAGTCAAGTCTGATTGTCACATCAAGGCTGAACTTGAACTTTACACGCTTGTTTGCTTTGAAGACGGAATCTTGCCTGGCCAGGCATCTCACCCAGGCCGTCGATTTACGGCGCCCGGGGCTGGATCGACCTGCCTGCTTGCATGCCCTGGGCGACTTTGCTCCTTCTGTGTGGCTTGCTGGACGTGAGCATTGACGATGCCTCGGCAGCCGGCCAGCGGGTGCCCCTACACTGTTTAGTTTCTATTTTATTCATCGAATATTTAGACACATACATGTAGTATTAAATATAGACTAAAAAATAACTAATTACATAGATTACTACTAATTTGCGAGACGAAATTTTTAAGCCTAATTAGTCCATGATTTGACAACATGATGCTAAGGTAAACATGTGCTAACGACGGATTAAATAGGCTTAATAAATTCGTTTCGTGGATTACTAAGGACTTGTGTAATTTGTTTTATTATTACTATCCAAACATTCGATGTGACACCCCTAAACTTTAGTCCCTGGATTTACTGCTGCGTTGATGACCCGAGAAAAAAGAACGGATGGGATCGGGATGGATCCAAAGACAAAAAAAAAATATAGAGTCTCAATTTACATGGCCTGTTGAAGTAGTCTATTTTCTTTAGAAGAGATCCATTTTAGAAAATAGCTAAATCACTAAATTTAGATATTCCTTTTGGCTAGTCTGTTGGAAATGCTAAATATTTTAGTTGTTTTCTTTTTTTGACTATTTTAGTTGTTTTCTTGTCTAGATATGTATATAACTAAAAAAGTTTTTTTTAGCATAATTATTAGGTGCTCTGCCTTTTCACTTAGTTGAAAACATTAGTATAGTACAACTAAGTTATAGGGATGAAATTAGAAGTAGAAGAAATTAACAACTATATATATTTACAAAAAACCCAATTGGGCACTGATAAGGGGCTATTCCGATCGAATGCCCTCTAGCTAACCGGAGCGACCATATTTTTATTCTATACTATATCGCTGCTAGCAGTTGCTGTTCGTTTTGTGCTTTTGTAGTCAACGATGCGCATACATCTTTCCTTCCATAAATCTCATGCCATGTAGACTGTGATGTATGGTCGCTGCTCGTTGTTGGTTCTGTGTGTATCTCGTTGTTGGGCGACCCTTGAATAGAGGCCTGAATGCCTGATAGATGGGGACGAGGCCACATCCTTCCCCGGCTCCTAGCGCGCTTCACATCGCCTCATTATGTCGCCGTGCTGCGCTCACGCCGGCGAGAGTCCTCGTGGCCACCTCGCGTGCCGCGACTGGGGAACAAGACCGCCGCCCCTCCCTGCGCATGGAGGCCTGAGCACGCGTGGAGGGGACGACGGAGAGGGGCATCTCGAGAGCGTGTGAGAAGAAGGGCCGGGGACAAAAGGAAAGGAAGAAAATAAAAAATGATACGTGACAGACGGGTTCTATGTGCCGAGGGAGATTATTGGTGATATGTAAGAGTATCTTCTCCAAAAGATCTATAATGTGGTATTAGATCATCCCTATTACTAGACTATTTTATTAGGGGAGTTCTATTAAAGAGGGCGGCGTCGACATGGATCCTTCTCTGCTGCTGGGAATTATGGAAACACCGACATGATGTGGTATTCCGAAGCCTTACTCCTAGCGTGGACAGACTGCACAGCTTTGTCAGTGTCGTATTCCTAGGAACGCTCCCCTACTCTCTAGTTTTTGGAGCTCGATAGTTTGGATGTAAACTTTCCTCTTCTTTCTCTGGATGATGTAACCGGCGCCAAGCCAAAACTCGGGCCACGGCCATCCACCCACCAGATACGTATGGAATTAGTGGTAATATAATCAGGTGGGAACTCATTGTCCTCCGTTGTTCTTATTCAAAAAACAAAAGAGTTGGTGTAGATGCTCTAAGCAAGGAAACTCCGTCGCAAGCAAACGGATCAATCGATAGCGACAGACTCGGGGAATGTACGGTACTCGGAAGACGGGAGGCTTGGCCAACGCCGCCATTGATGTAGTTTTGTACTCGCTCTGTCCCAAAATGAGGAAGTAATTGATTTTTCAAAACATCACATCGATCGAATCGAATCTATACAAAGCTCATGCATGCACAACGGTACCCCGCCGAATTGTGCATGCATGCACAACAGCACCAGAGATTTTTAAAAATCAAAATATCTGGTTGAAGTGTTTTGTGTGATCTGCGGATGTTGGTTTATCCCGTTTCAGAGATCCGCAGTCGTTCAGCCGTCCGTCCGTCCGTTTGAAACTGAATGCGATGCGCTCGCTGGCCTAGCGCTCCGATCGGTCGTCGTAAAGCCCCAAGGTTTCTGTGCTCTGCCCGCCTACAACGCGCCCACCTCGATCGCCACATCTCGGGAACCTCTACGACTACTAGTTTGTTGTTGTTGGGAAAAAAAATCCGTCAATTGTTGTGTAAATAAATACTATATATACTAGGTGGAGCCCCACGCTTCGCTGCGGGCAGGTGAATAATGATTTTCTGCTGTACTGAATAGAGCGTGTATAATTTTGCCTCTGCGCTGAATGAAGGCTGTGTAGAGAGCTAACCTGGCGGTGAAGGCAAATGGTGGTGCCAAGGGAAAAAGAAATTTGAAAGCATAATATAGATAGTGCAGAACAGGTCGTGTTGACATGTTAGTATATGGATGACGAAATGAAGACGCAAATAGCAGAGGCACGTAGTAGCGTCAAATAAGCTGAGTAGAGCATTACAATAGGTATGTCCTGCCATGGTTAGTATGCAGACGGCAGATGCAGGTCTGCAGCACCTATCTGCATTCTGCAGCAGGGATGCTAAAAACAGACTGCAGATGATAACAACTAAGGCACAAATACAATATGGAGGGTTTTTTTTTTTTTTTTTTGATCCTCTGGGTACATCATCTCAGTGTAGGAAGCAAGATCTGCAGTTAAGAGGATTTTTTTTTTTGTTCCAAAGGCATGAGTAAATCTCTTGAAGCACAAATAAATCTAAAAACTATAACAACAAAGTAATATACCTGGAGGCTGAGCAGACAGGCGAAAAAAGTCACGGTTGTAAAGGAAGGAGAAGCAGGTGCATGGAGCGCACATATCCAGGAACTGAGGAAGCCGCGCCTGCGATTAGGTGCCGCGGGTGGCATCACGCACGAGTGATGGTGGGAACTGCGGACAGGAAACACAGAGAGCTGAGGAAGACCCATAAATGGAGATAGACTTAGGCCCCGTTTAGTTCCAAGCCGAAAATCAAAAATTTTCAAGATTTTTCGTCACATCAAATCTTGCGACACATGCATAGAGTACTAAATGTAGACGAAAAAAAAACTAATTATACAGTTAGCCGAGAAATCGTGAGACAAATCTTTTAAGCCTAAATAGTCCATAATTAGACAATTTTTGCCAAATAAAAACGAAAATGCTACAGTAGCCAAAAGCCAAAAATTTTCAAAACTAAACGGGGCCTTACACACTGGGGAGCGGAGTCATATCAAAGTCTGCATCTCATACTCATTGGTAGAGAACAGAGCTTTACTTCCGGTGGGAAACCCCCTCTAGTCCCGGTTCCCCACCCGGGAGCAAGCATCCGGGACTAAAGAGGGTCCTTTAGTCCCGGGTCAGGAACCGGGACTAAAGGCGGTGGGTAACACCAACCGGGACTAAAGATGCCTCCTGACATGCCACGATGGCCGGCACCTTTAGTCCCGGTTGGTAATACGAACCGGGACTAAAGGTTTTTTTCTTTTTTCTTTTCTTTTCATTTTTTTGTTTTCTTTTCAAAATAGGTTTTCGAAGTCGTATTGTACGCTGCTAATTATACATTTATACGCGCGTATAGTATGTTTCGGTTCAAGCACAATGAATGTATTAAATCACACAATTCAAGCATAGAAAATATATATATATATATATATATATATATATATATATATATATATATATATATATATATATATATATATATATATATATATATATATACATGCATGCATGCATGCATATGTGTATTTTACATTATATTATTTCATGTGCATATATTACAAAAAGATTGCATTACAGTTGTTGTGATATAACAAGTTTCCTCTCATCCTCTAGCTTGGCTTCCATGGCAGTGTTGGGTCGAAGTAGAACTCGCCCTTGGAATCGATGACCTGCTCATTAAAAAATCCGGCTATAGACTCTTGAATTGCTTTGATTTGGTCTTGCCGTATGACCTTTTCCTCCAACCATCGAGTCTACAGGTTTGAATTAAAGGAAAATAAATTAATATATGTACATATATATATATAGACATAGTAACACAATCAATAATAATAATTAAATGAATATATAGTGTATTTTTAGCGTACTTTGAGTCTCTATGTAGGAGTTCTTTAGGAGACCACCTTGATAAACTTGCAAACATAGTAACCACAGTAGTTGTTCCTCTGTTCCTGCCTCAGACACCACTTTACGAGAAAAAGATTTGTCATCCAATCTGGTGATCCGGTGAAAGCTATATGTTTAATTAATAAAGATGATGCGATTTAGGGGACTTACTTTCAAAGGGATTACATTCAGTGGCGCTTTGCATTTTCCCATGTGTTGCTTCTCAATAAAGGTTTTCCAAACACTATCCAATAAAAAATTTGACACGTCATCAGATATAGTTAATCATCATGTTTGTGTGTATATATAGTTGCTAGAGATACCGAAATTACATCTGGATAATATCTATCATATCTTGGTAGTCTTGTTGTGGTTTTCTCATCGAGTCATAGATTATCAAGTGACTTTTCACCAGATCAATGTCCATCAATATCCAGTGATTGCTGCATGTGTTTATAGGATATAACGCATAACACTCATTAATTAACTAGAATGAACATATGAGCCATTAAGGATGATCGACATTATTAACACTCAATTGAAGTTGTAGGAAAAGAGTATATCCTTCTTGTGGCGTTGGTTCACTAAGAAGTTCATGAGGTTACTCTCTGACTCAGACTTCCAATTAGTCTTTGGAGTAACTGGGTCTTTGAATACTATATGGGGATCAACAAAACCAATTTCATTGCAGCATTCCTTTCTGAGCTCTGTTATTGTAAACCTACATATATATAGTACTTGTTAGGATAATTTATATGCATATACACACATATGATGAGTTTAATAATAGATCGAAAGAATTATTACTTACAGGCAATAGCAGCTAATGATAACTTTGTCCAGAGAGGTCAGGTGGCATAGTTGATGAATTTCTGCAAAGTCAACATACATAACATCATCGCCATGGAACCAATGTTCGTCTCTAATTCTGACACCAACGCAGAAGTCTCCACCGGTAGACGCCTGCATGTACCACTTGTTTAGGAGGTACATTTGCGTCCCCAGATCAGATAAGACTTGAGGGTTGTATAGACTCTGGCCTAGTACAATTTTTTTTCCAAATATCAACCTCCGCCGCACTCTCAATGTTTCCATCACCAAACATCTGGTAAAGGTCGAGACCAGTCTTATCAATAAATTCACCAAGGTGATCCAAATCGACATCCGGAGGTATGTTTGCCTGATGCATTAATCCTAAATTCGAACCATATTCATTACCAACAACTAGCGGGGGGACTGATTGGTGCGCTTGTTGTCCGAGTTGGGCAACTCCTTTCCCTGCCCGCTTCTTTTTCTGTGCCGCCTCAATTGACTTGGTGAGAGTGCGGTCATAGTCCGTTAACGTTGATTTGGACGGCTTACGAGATTCCCGCTGTTGTTGCTGGTAAGAAGCCACCCTTTTTCTTAGAATATCTGGAGCTACGAAGAAGTACGGTTTCTCTGGGTTTCTCCTTGCTTCTTGATTCTTTTTAAGTTTGTCATAGAATCTAGACATATCTTTTTTATATGCATCAGTTCCTTCTTCCTTCTCTTCAGATATTATTTTGGGAATAGCCCTTGGTTTCACGGTGGCTTTCTTTGCCGGCGGGGACTGGTTCTTCGTTTGCGGGGCTGGCCTCTTGCTAGGCTTCTTGGTAGGCGGGGCGGGGGAGGCGTTGGAGACCTCCTTGGAGGTGGTGGCAGCGGCGTTGGAGACCTCCTTGGAGGTGGCGGCTGTGGCGTTGGAGACCTCCTTGGAGATGGTGTGGATGCAGCCTCGCCTTCCAACACAATGTCATCGTACAGAGCACTATGATGATCTGGCGATTGAACAATTGGATTTAGGTTGGGGGAGGATCTGCTACAAAAAAAGGAATGACATATTATTATGAGCAGATTGTTAATTATTTAAGCCAATACAAATTAATGATGTAGTGTTTTCATCCGCACGTACCTATTGTGAGGTAGTTCAGGAGGAGGTGGAGCCGACATCCTAGGAATGATGATGTAGTGCTTGCGCCATAGAATGGATGTCTTCTCTGCTTCTCCTAGAGTCTTCTCGCCATCACCTCCAGGAATGTCAAGAGGCAAACCACTAAAACCTTTTTCAGCTTTATCTACCGAGATGGTAGCATATCCTTCTTGGATTATATTACCATGAATCCTTGGTGTCTTGGTTCGGTCGATAGGATTAACAAGACCGATAGCCACCTTGATTGTGGAATTCCCCTTCAGAATGTGTAGCTCACACGATGTACAAGGTTCAGTGACGTCATCCATAGGGAAGCGCAGTCCTGTGTCCCCTTGATTTGGTATCTCCATGGAAGCGCAACTGCTTTTCAACTAAACAGATTGGCTAATATTGATTCCTGGCTCTGATGCCTGCTTGCTTGCACTCACTGCTATTTGCACTTGCCTTCTGATTTTCTCCTGCATTCTCGCTTCAAGGTTTTTTTCCCGCTCTTGTGCTTCACGCACCGCTTCCTCCAACCTCTGGAGCCGCTGTGCCTCTTCTTCCTTTTTTCTCTAGCGGCTTCTATAGGAAGGTCTGTCCTGAGGGAATCCATGCTCCCACGAGACACTTCCTTTGCCTCTAGTTCGGCCACCATGTTCAATAGTCCCGATGGCGTATGTCAGCTCATCCTTCTCTCTGTTGGGCCTAAACGCACACTAGTAGTAGCTCTCTGAGCATAAAACAATCTTTCTGCTGCTTCTTGCAGTCTTGCGCCATAAACGCACTTCCCTGTCTCCTGGTCCAGTGTTCCCCCATGAGCGAAAAACCAATTCTTTGCACGTTCTCCCCACTCGAGTGATTCTAGTGTGATACCCTTGGCAAGAAGGTCTGCTTCCATTTTGTTCCACTTCTTAATGGCAGTCGGGTAGCCACCTGATCCCAAGTTATGGTGGTATGTCTTCTGTTGGGCATTACGTTGGTTCTTTATCACCCGACTCACACTCTCTTCCAAAGTCTTGTACCCAATATCGCTTTGGCTCTTTGGTTGAGTCATTATCGTTTTCCCCTCTTTTTGGTTTGGTATACATATCATTGCCATAGAACACCTGATTCACATCCTTGGCAAGGATGAATGGTTCGTCTTTGTACCCAATATTACTAAGGTCTACTGTTGTCATTCCATACTCGTTGTCTACTATTACCCTGCCTCCGGTCACCTTGACCCATTGGCACTTGAACAATGGGATCTTCAAAGTAGGTGCATATTCTAGTTCCCATATTTCATCTATGCGTCCATAATATGTCTGCTTATTCCTATTCGGGTCTGTGGCATCTATGCGGACACCACTGTTTTGGTTGGTACTCCTTTTATCTTGGGCTACTGTGTAGAATATGTTCCCATTTATCTCGTACCCTTTGTATGTGACGATATGCCATGATGGTTGTATAGCCAATAAATACAGTTGCTCATGGATGCTCTCATCACCTTGACATTTTTTTCGCAACCAACCGCCGAAAGTTTCTATGTGCTTACGCGTAATCCAAGCTTCAGTCTTCCCTGGAAACTCGGATCGTAAGAGATCCTTGTGTGTCTCAATATACGGATCTACCAAAGAGGAGTTCTGTAGAATTGTGTAGTGCGCTTTATTGAAATAATCATCATCCGTACCAATATATGTTTTCCTCTCTAGTGTCCCCTTTCCGCTTAGTCTCCCCTCATGTCTCGATTCAGGAACACCAATCGAGTCAAGGTCGGGAATAAAGTCAACATAGAACTCAATGACCTCTTCTATTCCATAGCCCTTGGCGATGCTTCCTTCTGGGCGAGCACGGTTGTGAACATATTTCTTCAGGACTCCCATGAATCTCTCTAAGGGGAACATGTTGTGTAGGAACACAGGACCGAGAATAAAAATCTCCTTGACTAGGTGAACTAGGAGGTGTGTCATGATATCAAAGAAGGAAGGAGGGAACACCAACTCAAAGCTGACAAGACATTAAACCACATCATTCTATAGTTTAGCTAGATCAGTTGGATCAATTGCCTTCTGAGAAATTACATTGAGGAATGCACATAGCTTCACGGTGGCTAGACGTACATTTGGAGGTAGAATTCCTCTTAATGCAACTGGAAGTAATTGCGTCATGAGAACGTGACAGTCATGGGACTTTAAGTTACAGAATTTCTTCTCTGGCACATTTATAATACCTTTTATATTCGAGGAGAATCCAGATGGTACCTTGATGTTGTTTAAGCATTCAAACATGATTTCCTTCTCCTCTTTGCTTAGAGTGTAGCTGGCAGGACGTAAGTAATGGCGTCCATCATCTGTCTTCTCTGGATGCAGGTTGTCTCTTTCTCTCAAACAACGTAGGTCCTGTCGTGCTTCAAATGTGTCCTTAGGCTTCCCATACACACCCATGAAGCCTAGCAGGTTCACACAAAGATTCTTCGTCAGGTGCATCATGTCGATCGAGCTACGGACCTCTAGGACTTGCCAATAGGTAGGTCCCAAAATATGGACTTTTTCTTCCACATGGGTGCGTGACCATTAGCGTCGTTCGAAACAGGTTGGCTGCCATGTCCTTTTCCAAAAACGACTTTCACATCATTGACCATATCGAGTACATCCTCACCGGTTCGGTTGCGAGGCTTGGTCAGGTGGTCTGCCTTTCCTTTAAAATGCTTGCCTTTCTTTCTTACGGGGTGATTTGTAGGAAGAAATCGACGATGGCCAAGGTACACGATCTTTCGACATTTTTTCAAGAATACACCTCTAATATCACCGAAGCAGTGTGTGCATGCATTATATCCCTTGTTTGACTGTCCTGAAAGATTACTTAGAGCAGGCCAATCATTGATTGTTACGAACAACAATGCTCGCAGATCAAAGTGTTCCTGTTTGTACTCATCCCACACACGTACACCTTCTTTATTCCACAAAATGAGAAGTTCGTCAATAAGTGGTCTCAGGTATACATCGATGTCATTGCCAGGTTGCTTCGGGTCTTGGATGAGCACAGGCATCATAATGAACTTCCGCTTCATGCATAACCAAGGAGGAATGTTGTAGATACTTAGAGTAACAGGCCAAGTGCTATGACTACTGTTCTGCTCTCCAAAAGGATTGATACCATCTGTACTTAAAGCAAACCTTAAGTTTCTTGCGTCATTTGCAAACTCTAGGAATTCTCTGTCGATTGCTCTCCACTGGGACCCATCAGCAGGGTGTCTCAACATATTGTCTACCTTACGGTCTTCTTTGTGCCATCGCAACAATTTTGCATGTTCTTTGTTTCTGAACAGACGTTTCAAGCGTGGTATTATAGGAGCATACCACATAACCTTGGTAGGGATTTTCTTCCGCGGACGTTTGCCCTCAACATCACCAGGTCATCTCGCCTGATCTTATACCGTGATGCATGGCATACCGGGCATGCATCCAATTTCTTGTACTCTTTGCCACGGTTATAGGATGCAGTCATTAGGACATGCATGTATCTTCTCGATTTCTAGCCCCATAGGACAGACAACTTGTTTTGCTTCGTAGGTAGTGGCGGGCAATTCATTGTTCTTCGGAAGCATCTTCTTTTGGATTTTTAGTAACTCTCCAAATCCCTTATCAGATACACCATTCTTTACCTTCCATTGCAGCAATTCTAGTGTGGTTCCCAACTTTTTCTGCCCTGCATCACAAGTTGGGTACAACAATTTCTTGTGATCTTCTAGCATCCGCTCAAACTTGATCTTCTCCTTTTCACTTTCACATTCTCTTTGTGCGTCACGAATGACCTGACAAAGATCATCAGCCGGATCATCTTCTGCGGCTACCTCTTCTTCAGCTTCTCCCATTGCAGTATCATTGAAGCACGCACCATCAGGAATAATATTATTATCGTCCCATTGTTCTTCTTCACCTTCTTCCATTACAACACCGGTTTCTCAGTGCTTCGTCCAACAAATATAGTTTGACATGAAACCCGACTTGAACAAGTGTGAATGAAGAGTCTTTGAGCAAGGATATTCCACCGTATTCTTACATATGGCACATGGGCAGCACATAAAACCATCGCGTTTGTTTGCCTCGGCCGCACGTAACAAAGAATGCACGCCGTCAATGAACTCTTGGGAGCGGCGATCAGCATTGTACATCCAATGCCGGCTCATCTGCATTACATGACATAAATACCATATTAAAACCTAGATCATAATTAATTATTTATACAACATGCGTGCCACCACAAAAGGTACAAATTTATGAAAGCATCGCTACAATGTAGACAATCCCAACTACCACTAAAAGAACTAAAGCTAAAATACATTTTAGGAGCACAAGGATTTCGCGACCAATCTCAACTAAAACAGACAGATTCCCCGATTGTGCAACATCTTTGGGCTTCTTCGGCTGGATCACTGCCTCATTAGCCGCCGTATCTACCTGTTGTGTAAGATATTTTTGCACGAGTTCAACATACTCTTCCTCCCAGTAGAAGGCTGAACATCGTCCACTACCATCCCACTGAAATTAAAACAAAAAATTAGAACTTTAATCACAACCATCATGAAAATAGGTATAAACTAACCATAATCATTAAATACGATAAAATAACTCACATTGCGATCCGGACACTTGTAGAAGATACGATCCTTGTTGGGACCCTCCTTCTTCACTCGGTACTCCATCACAATCTTCATCTCATCACGACACTTGCTGCATGGAATGAGAGGGAGGCCCGGCCTAAGTCGCTTTGGAAACCCATGAGAGGCCGAGGACCCGAAAGCAGTTGCCATCTACTCTCTATACTCATTTTTTAATACACTATAAATTTCTCATTTTATAAACAAATAAAATTAAGAAACTATAAAATTATCTATATCTCTAAACAATGAAGCAGTTGCCATCTACTCTCTATACTCATTTTTTAATACACTATAAATTTCTTATTTTATAAATAAATAAAATTAAGAAACTATAAAATTATCTATATCTCTATACTCATTTTTTAATACACTATAGCTCAAAAATATGTTTTAATAAATAACCATCCGTACTAGTTGACCTTGCTTACGTGATCATCTCGGCGAGCATTTCTCCACCGGACGGCACCATACTTGGTCAAGGAAGAGCTCCGATTCTACGAAGAAGGGAACACGGTCTTCCACGACCGTTGTCGCTCTCCCTCGTAGAATCAAAGCTCCTCCTTGATGTCCGTTACCGCTCGACAGAGAACATGCTCGCCGAGCTAAACACGGTCTGCAAGTTCAACTAGTACGAATTTTCTATAATTTTCTAACTATTTTCTAAGTTTTTCATTTTATAAAAAGTTAAAATAAAAAGTACGGTGATTGACAGACTACTGCGACGATATCGGGACATGTGAATAAATAACCATCCGTACTAGTTGAACTTGCTTACGTGATCATCTCGGCGAGCATTTCTCCACTGGACGGCACCGTACTTGGTCAAGGAAGAGCTCCGATTCTACGAGGAAGGGAACACGGTCTTCCACGACCGTTGTCGCTCTCCCTCGTAGAAACAAAGCTTCTCCTTGATGTCCGTTACCGCTCGACAGAGAACATGCTCGCCGAGCTGAACAAGGTCCGCAAGTTCAACTAGTATGGATTTTCTATAATTTTCTAACTATTTTCTAAGTTTTTCATTTTATAAAAAGTTAAAATAAAAAGTACGGTGATTGACAGACTACTGCGACGATATCGGGACATGTGAATAAATAACCATCTGTACTAGTTGAACTTGCTTACGTGATCATCTCGGCGAGCATTTCTCCACCGGACGGCACCGTACTTGGTCAAGGAAGAGCTCCGATTCTACGAGGAAGGGAACACGGTCTTCCACGACCGTTGTCGCTCTCCCTCGTAAAATCAAAGCTCTCCCTTGATGTCCGTTACCGCTCGACAGAGAACATGCTCGCCGAGATGAACACGGTCCGTAAGTTCAACTAGTACGGATTTTCTATAATTTTCTAACTATTTTCTAAGTTTTTCATTTCATAAAAAGTTAAAATAAAAAGTACGGTGATTGACAGACTACTGCGACGATATTAGGACATGTGAATAAATAACCATCTGTACTAGTTGAACTTGCTTACGTGATCATCTCGGCGAGCATTTCTCCACCGGACGGCACCGTACTTGCCACGGAAGAGCTCCGATTCTACGAGGAAGGGAACAAGGTCTTTCACGACCATTGTCGCTCTACCTCGTAGAATCAAAGCTCCTCCTTGATGTCCGTTACCGCTCGACAGAGAACATGCTCGCCGAGATGAACACGGTCTGCAAGTTCAACTAGTACGGATTTTCTATAATTTTCTAACTATTTTCTAAGTTTTTCATTTCATAAAAAGTTAAAATAAAAAGTACGGTGATTGACAGACTACTGCGACGATATCGGGACATGTGAATAAATAACCATCCGTACTAGTTGAACTTGCTTACGTGATCATCTCGGCGAGCATTTCTCCACCGGACGGCACCGTACTTGCCACGGAAGAGCTCCGATTCTACGAGGAAGGGAACACGGTCTTCCACGACCGTTGCCGCTCTCCCTCGTAGAATCAAAGCTCCTCCTTGACGTCCATTACCGCTCGGCAGAGAACATGGTCGCCGAGATGAACACGGTCCGCAAGTTCAACTAGCTACTTTAACCTTCTTTCATGTAAATATGAAAGCTTGAAGTGATTTTGAGCTCAAATTGCTTACAAATGAAAAAAACCACAATAAAGAACAATATATATATAGTGAACAAAATGAGATAAGACAATGGTGAAAAATGAGAGTATGAGATTGGTAACCTTTACAACTGAAGAATCGACGGAGAAATCGAAGAAATCGAAGAATGGATGGAGGAACAATGGAGGGAGGGAGGAAGCAAGAACACTACTGCAGTGAGCTTCAAAATGTGCTGAGCTCGGGCTCGAGGAGAAAGGAGACGGCCGGGATATAAAGGGGGACCTTTAGTCCCGGTTGGTGGCTCCAACCGGGACTAAAGGTAACTTTCCAACCCCGGGCGCAGCCACGGCCCGGGAGTAGACCTTTACTTCCGGTTGGAGCCACCAACCGGGAGTAAAAGTATACCTTTAGTCCCGGTTGGTGGCTCCAACCGGGACTAAAGGTCCCTGCCACCTCTGTCTGGCGCAGTAGCCGTTGGGCAGGGACCTTTAGTCCCGGTTGGAGCCACCAACCGGAACTAAAGGTATCTCTAGTCCCGGGCGCAAAAAATTCCGGGACTAGAGTCTATTTTGGCCGAGAATCAAAGGTCTGTTGTCTACTAGTGACTATTGTGAATAGGGAAGTACCTGACTGATTAAAGTTGAGGAGAGCAGGAGGGAGATCCAGCATGCACTCGACGACCTCTCATTCGCATCCACAACTTGCAATCCATATCCATACGGGAAGCTCAGGTACGTTTACGGTCCATGCATCTTCTTCAATTTCTTCTTCCCAACCAAAATGCAACGGTACGACTATGCATGCATGCAGGAAGAGTTGAGAGCGATGCACGCCAACATCTCTGCTGCACTGGACAAGGTCCTAATGCTCGTGCAGTACTCCGCCCGGTCATACAATATTACTAGATGATTGATTATTACCAGAGATGATTAGATAGATCATTAGACATGTGTGCTAGTAATTGTTAAGGCTTAGAGTCTATCATCTAGTGATGACTGATGATATATGTCATATTAATGGACCTTTCAGGGAGGGGCATATGTCCTTCCAAAGATGCATAAACATGAACTCGTCTATTACGTATTTGACACACGATAACTCATCGCACAACGGTGCTCCGCCTCGCCGACTTGTGCTGCATGCATGCACAACGACATGCAGGCCGCGGGTGTTCGTTTAAAATATCCGGCCCGTTATTCACTGGAGTGCCCGTACGTCCGCTTCAAATTTGAATGCGTCGTCTAGGTCTAGGCGTCTACATCGTCGTCGTCGGCGTCTACATCCGTCATCGTAATGGCCAACGTTTTTTTGGTGTTTTGTTTCGAATTCGACCCGAGATACGCCTTGCATTTGCATGCAGATTTAGGTCACCCATTTTCAATACACCTATATTTTAAAAACAATGCAGTAAAGCTTCTTCCCCTATGAAACTCTCTCTACTCCTATGAAACTCTTATCATCTCTCTCTTCATCAATATGGTGTCATGTCGGTATATTTAATATTCATAATACTCTGTCAAATCCTTATTGAGATTGGCCTTGCAACGACGACCTCGGTCGTCAACGGCCTCCCGCATCTGCACGGTCTGTCCTCTGGGCAGGTAAACCTCATCATCGCGTCACTTCTGTGCTGCTGCAAAGCAGCTGACTTGCTGCACTGCAGAATTTGGGCTCAGCCACGCCAGGCAAGAAAAAAAATAAAAAAACACAAAATAACCTTTCTGTATATTACCATGGCATGGCTAGCTGTTTCGATTTACGAACGAGATCGAGTCTACATCACTTTCATTTCAGTCCCGGTTGACGATGATTGCTTCAGTCATATCCGCAGAATCATGCACTTCATGCAATTCAAACTGATCTCCTCCAGGGGGCCTTGTAGCCTTGGTTACTATTGCTACACTACCAGCATAAATCTCACAAAATTTACCATACATATCCCATTCTTCAAACAAAGCAGCTGGCACTCGAAAGTAGAGATGCAAACATCACTGCTATTGAGCCGACCAAAGCATATTACAACTGTCACTACTACCAAATAGAGGTGAGAGTGACAACTGAACCAAAACCAAATCCTAGCTAACTGATTACCCATACCAATCTGATCCTAGTTAATTAATTGATTACATGTAATCACTCTTTTCGTTTTGTTTCTAATCCTTTCATCTATAATTCTAGACTAGACTGTTTGTGGTTTCCAGCCGGACCCTAATAGTTTCGTACGTTTTCTTCTTCCTGAGATGAAATTGTATCCACCACAAGAAATAATCTATATATCATGTGTTTTACATTATATTATTTCGTTCTAATTTTGTGCGCCCGTAGCAGGGCAAGGGTAAAGTCACTACAGGAAACCGGGACTTTGCCCAGTGCTCAAATCTTTGCCGAGTGCCAAATATCGGGCACTCGGCAAAGGCCACCTTTGCCGAGTGCCGCACTCGGCCAAACTTGGCACTCGGCAAATAGGGCTTTGCCGAGTGTCTGGCACTCGGCAAAATAAGGCACTCGGCAAAGCCAAACTTTGCCCAGTGCCAGACACTCGCAAAGTTGGACACTCGGCAAAGAGGCGCCCGGGGATAACAGTACCCAACGCCGTCCTCTTTGTCGAGTGCCTTCTGTTTGGCACTCGGCAAAAATTGGCTTTGCCGAGTGCCTAGGGTTAGCACTCGGCAAAATATTCACTTTGCCGAGTGCCAAACCTTGGCACTCGGCAAAATAATTTTTTTTTTGTTTTTTGCCACCAACTTTTTTCTAAGATTTGTATTTGTACCATGAACAACATGTTCAAATTTGGCACAATTTCATTGCTGGTTGCTATATTTCTTCACTTTATTTCGTTTTCTTGCAATTTTCCGGAAAATGTAGGTTTGAACTGCAGGTGCATCGAAAAAAAGTTTTGATCCATTCCAAAAATGTTATTCTTGTTTGTTAGTATCACTTTATGCTAAATCTAGGAACTGTCTCCAAATTTCAATCAACGTGCTCACGGGGCAACGTCGCGAACTTGCGTGCGAGTGGTTATTTAATTCTATAAAATTCAAACGAATCCCGAAAATCATGAAACTTGGCGAGATGTCGTGATATCACATGCATATGCGGTGGTAAAAATTTGAAAACGTTTGGAGGACGTCATCACGTATGGTGTTCACAAACCAGGACATCATCACATGTGATATCAGATATCACATATGGATTGAGCGGCTCCTTCCAGCGATGACCAGAGGTTTCGTCCCCGAGCATGTGTGGCGCGTCCTGGCAGAGTTGAGCTATTTCTTCCGCCAGCTTTGTGCCAAGGAGCTATCTCGGGCCGTGATTGATGACTTAGAGAAAGTGGCACCTGTGTTGCTCTGTAAGATGGAGAAGATCTTCTCACCCGGCTTCTTCCTCTCAATGCAGCATCTGATTTTGCACCTGCCTCACGAGGCACGAATGGGGGGCCCGTGCAAGCCCGTTGGTGCTATCCAATCGAGAGATGTCTAAAGGTTCTTCGGAAAAGCCACTGTGGAGAGGAAGGAGGCCGAGAGGGTCGAGAGGGAGAGGGAGAGGGCCTAGAGGGAGGCCAAGAGGGCCGAGTGGGAGGTCCTGAGGGCCCAGAGGGCAGCCGAGGCGTAGAGGATGCATGACATGTTCTCATTCATGTCGAGCCTCGGCACCACTCTCCCGGGTGTGGTAGTGCCCCAGTCGCTGCTCGCTCCAGTTGTGCCTCCTACTCCTCTGGCTCTAGGCACTCCGGTGAGTATATATATATGGTTGATCAAGTCCTTTAGCTTGTGTAGATACTAATGAATTCAATTCTCCTTTGTGCAGTAACAGTCGTCGGGTTCGAACCCGACTCCTTCGCCTCAGCACACACACCCCGGCTGGACAGGTCCACCACCGCACGGAGGTGCCCCT
The DNA here is from genome assembly GCF_019320115.1 of Miscanthus floridulus. Classification (NCBI taxonomy): domain Eukaryota; kingdom Viridiplantae; phylum Streptophyta; class Magnoliopsida; order Poales; family Poaceae; genus Miscanthus; species Miscanthus floridulus. The sequence continues at coordinate 5,762,613 of NC_089595.1, forward strand.
TCAGGCTCCCATTGGGATCAGTGGCAGTAGGTGGTGCCCCTTCATGTTTCATTGACTTTTCTTGATCTAGGACTTGTGTTGGATGAAGACTTCTTAGATGTTGTCATGGATTTGCACATTGGATGTGCGTGTGATGGATTATGTAGGAGGATGTGCTTGTGATGGATGTGCTTGTGATGTATTATGGATGTATGTGATGAATTATGTATGCGTTTTGTGTGATGCTAAATGCCTGTGTGCTGTCTTATGTATTATATATGAGTTTTGCGTGTTTGCTTTCGAAGGAAAGCAACAAACAAAAAAAATAGCAAACTTCCCAGCTTTGCCGAGTGCCAGGGGTGTGGCACTCGGCAAAGCTGGAAAAAAATGCTGCAAAAACAGCCACTTCCTCAGTTTTGCCGAGTGCCACAGCCTGGCACTCGGCAAAGAGATCAATTTTGCCGAGTGCCAGGTGGTACCACTCGGCAAAGACTATTTTTAAAAAGATTTTTTTTAAAAAAAATGGTTTCTTTGCCGAGTGCTGAGCCCTGGCTCTCGGCAAAAATTCAAATTTTGCCGAGTGCCAGTCCCTAGGCACTCGGCAAAGCCGGCGTCAAATGTTGACGGCAGTTATTTTTTTGCCGAGTGCGGGCTTGGCACTCGGCAAAGACTTTGCCGAGTGTCGATTTTTGGTACTCGGCAAAGAAATTTTTGCCGATAAAATCTTTGCCGAGAGACCTTTGTCGAGTGCGGCACTCGGCAAAGCCTTTGCCGAGTGCTTGGCTGGCTTTGCCGAGTGCCCCCAGCACTCGGCAAAGAGGGCGTCTGCAGTGGTGAGTAGAAAGTTACAGGCAACCAAAAGACAAAGTCATGTTATTAGGAACATGCATTACAAACTCATGAGAGAAGAATTAATCAACTGGCTACACAACTCAACAGAACGATAATTCCGGAAAGAAATTTAATTTCTCGACCAGTGAAGTGATTTTTTATGAGATTATTCAAACTGCACTGTTTTTTAGATAATATAATGGATGAATATCCACCTTCATCCCCATAAGTGAAGAATCTGACCAAAGTTATTATAGGATACAAATGCTTAAAGCAAAATCAATCTCATAAGCCAAACAAACTTAGTTCATAAGTCTAAAGACATAAGATCACCCATGGGAGGCGAAGAAGTCCATTGCTGCAGACTCCAAGAATGTGTGAGAAGTAAAGATGATGCGTTCTTTCTTATCATCAGAAGAAAGAAGATGAGCTGGTGGTACACCATGTTCTTTTTATGTAGAGTTGCTTTTATAATTTGGTCCTCATGTTTTTTCTTATTGTTTTGGGTTGTTTTTATAATTTGGCCTTTAGTTGGTAGCTTTATTTTTTTTTCCATTGTTCGGGGTTGTTTTAATACTTTAGCCCTTAGTTGGCTTGGTTTTTTTGTGCTTGTTGCATGGGGTTGTTTTTATAATTTGATCCTCAATTGCCAGCTTTTTTGTTGATGGTGTTAGTGTTGTGTTTATAGTTTGGTCCCTAGTTGGCAGCGCGTTTGTTCTTTTTTTGACGTGGTTAGATGTTTTTTTTATAATTTGGCCCCTGGTTGACAGTAGTAATTTATTTGTTCCAGTTGTTCGGGTTATTTTTATAATTTGCCCTCTAGTTGGCAGCTTGTTCTTTTTTGTTCTTGTTGTTTTGGGTTGTTTTTATAATTTAGCCATCAAATGTCAGTTTTTTGTTAATGTTGTTAGTGTTTTTTTTTATAGTGACCCTTAGTTGGTAGCTTGTTCTTTTTTGTTGACGTGGTTAGGGTTGTTTTAATAATTTAGCTCTGAGTTGGTAGCTTAATTTTTTTCTTGTTGTTTGGGGTTGTTTTTATGATTTGGCCCCCATGGCAGCTTTCACCTTTTTTTGTCCCGGCCTGTTGTTCGAGATTGTTTTTATACTTTGCTCCCAGTTGGCAGCTTACAATTTTTTGTTTTTGTTGTTTGGGGTTGTTTTTATAATTTTGCCCTCAATTGTCATTTTTTTGTTGACGTAGTTAGTGGTTGTCTCTATAGTGGCCCTTAGTTGGTAGCTTGTTCTTTCTTTTTTAGGAATTGTTCAGGGTTGTTTTATAATTAGCCCCCCTAACTAGTTGCCAGTTTTATTTTTTTGTTTTTGTTGTTTGTTTTTTCTTTATAATTTAGTCCCCAGTTGTCAACTTTAATTTATTTGTTCGGTCTTCAATTTGCAGCTTGTTCTTTTTTTTGCTATATTGTTTTTATTTAGTAGCTTTTTTATAATTTATCTGTCGGTGGCTAACTTTTTGTACCGTTGTTTTAGGGGTGTTCATGATCCCTAGATGACAACTTGTTTTTTTATTGTTGTTGTTTACGGTTTATTTTTATAATTTGACCTCCACTTAGCAGCTTGTTCTTTTATATGATCGCAGTGCCGTTTATATTTTTCTTCCTAATTAGAGCCGTGGTCTTTCAAAAAAAATAGAGCCATGACAAACATAATAAATAGTGGTAACGATTTTTAGGACATTTTTGAAATTAATTTGTCCTTACTTTTCAAACACATTTTTTCTTCCAAATTATTTTTTCTGCGTCTGCATTTCTCATATAGTATAAAGAAGTGACGCTCGTACATTCAAACTTCTAGACCATCCATGTGGGCCAAAATCAATTTTTAGTTGCTTCTCTCACGATCATGTGCTATGGCCCATAATGACAAACAACAAAAGGATCCAGATGGCAATGGGTACAGAATACCCGCATACCCGCGGGTATCAAACCCGGCGGGCGCGGATACTGGCACCAAAGTGCATCCGCGGGCACGGGTGCGGGCAAAGGTATAAATCAAATGTGCATTTGTTAACATGTAAGAATATGGCTGCTCGTATCCGCAAACCCGCCTTAGTACCCGACAAGTGGGGTCACAGCCAGCTAAGTATATATTGGAAGACCAGCAAGTCAGGAACCCTAGTTTCATTCCATCCCCACCCCCTGCCGCCGCACGCCCACCGCCCGCACCCTGCACACCCCCGCCAGCCGCCGCACGCCCATCGCCCGCACCCCGCACACCCTCGCCAGCCACCGCTGCCTTCGGCCTTCCTGCCCGACACAACCCCACAACTCCCCTCCCCCCCCCCCCCCCCCCCCCCCCCCCGACCCCACCCCGCGGCAAACCAGCATCAGGCCCTGAAGCACCCTCACACCCTAAGTATTTGTACCATTTTTTAAAAGTAAAATAACATCTGCATAAAAGCACGTTTAGCCTAATCGTCAAAAACAAATTCATTTACAAACTCAGGGCTTTGGCTCGTCAACAACTTAGAGTCATAGGACAACATACGACTTTCGTAAACTACCAAATCATCAGTCACCTTATTACAAAATATGTTATATATAATTGAAGACACTACAGGATGAAAATTTGGATTGCATTAAGCATTTGGCTAGTCTTACGAGGCATCCAACGACACTGATCAACTTTTTCGCCTTAATTGGTCCCCTCGGGCTTTTCAATGCTTGCGCACACATATTGTACATTTTGAGCGTGTAGTCTTGCGAGGCCCTCTGACTTGTGGAGTGACTGCCGGTGTTATATTCAGGGACACGTACGGGGCCCTTTACATTTTGGCTAAAGCTCAATGATGAAGATATCAGGGAGCAAATTATAAGAAAGTCGCACAGAGACCTGCTTGCAAATAGGGAACACCCGTAGCTGATGCATGAAGGCATGGAAATGAACGCATGGACAAACAGACAAATCCATAAGCTCCACGGCATGGAAATAAACGCATGGACTGCAATCATTTTTTTTGTATAAAAAGTAGAATGAGGTTAGCACATGAACAAATAAATGGACACATGGAAATCTAAGCTTACAACTTTAATCTTCGTTCCACAACTTTAATCCTCAAAGGAACAAATAAAAAAAAGTTGGTGCACGCATATGGGCATATACATGCCAAAGATCACCTATATATGTCAATATGTCTAGCTATATGGTAAAAACTATATAAAATAAAAATGGCTTATAATTTAGAAGGAGAAATAGCATTTATAATATCTAATAAGTGTCATTAGAGTAATCATAAAATATATTTTCATAGTATATTTATTTGGAGTTTTAAATATTAATAACTTTTTCTATAAACTTAGCCAACTTAAAAAAGTTTGATTCATGGCTTGTTTAGTTCGTTATCAAACATTATCACATCGAACTATAGGCAAACTATGGCTGCCATAGAAAGTGTGGCAAGCAAATGAAAGCCACACGTTTGTGACTAATTTTGGCACATCATAGTTGTTGGCTTACTACAGTGAACCATACAGCTTCTAAAAACTGTGACATGCCTAATATATGGCGTGACAATGATTGGCAGCGAATCAAACAGGCATTCGATCCAAACTTAGAATAATTGCATTGTTTTTAAAGCAGAGGTAGTACAGATAAAACCCACGCATGAGCTAGTTAACCACACAGTCGCTATCCTCAACATCATCATCTTGCGGCCAAACAAGCAAAGTGGATCAAACTGTCTTGTAAACCATCTAAGGCAATCTTTTTGCACAGTACTCCCTCCGTTCATAAAAAAAAATGCAATTATAGGATCCGTGCCGGTCAAACGAGCTCAAATTTGACCAAATTTATAGCAAATAGTATTAGCATTTATGTTTTCATATAAATATATTATGAAATAGTACTTAGTTTGTATTATAAATGTTACTATTTTTATATAATTTTAATCCAAGTTCCAACCGTTTGACTTCTCAAAAATGATAGTGTAAGTGCATCTAGCCCTTTAGTGGGTTTTGGTGAATTGAATGACAACAGCATTAAAGGTCTAATAAGTTTGCTAAGTGTTGAATAGAAAATTGAGTTTATTGCATACACTTGTGGATTGTGGAATGAGAAGTGTATATAGGTTCAACAAGAAGGCAAACTTGATGATATTCCACATAATGTTCAAATCAAGGTCAAAATTATGTATTGTTGTGTTGGAAGATCACAAAAATAATATAGTTCAAGAGAAAGATAATAATGCAAATGGAGTTGATGAAATGACTTCTATGTTGAGGAATGCCATAGTATCATTAGAAAGCAAGCATATTTGACAAATGTTAAAAGAGACATGAGTTGATGATTTTGGATTGGTCTCAATAATGGCTTGCTTTGCATGAACAAGAAGAGTTTGATAGTGGATTAGCTTTGATCACGGATTGAAGAATGAGTCAAGAATGCATAAGTGAAGAAATACCAAGCAAATGTTTAAATGACAAAGGACACAACTCATATTGGATATAAGTCGGTCTCTATGTTGGTTTGCTTGTATGAATAAAGATTTGGAAAATCACTTTGCATTGCTTTGATCAAGCTAGAAGTATGAAGATAGATATTGAAGTGAGTGTTAGAAGTGTTAAGCCAAGATGAAGAGGATATAAGGAATCATGAATTGGCTTGACCATATTGATGTTGATTCATATATGTCTTTATGTGAATCAAACTAAAGCTTGATTGATCTCAACATTCATATCTATAAGATATTCAAGCAAGGATCATACTATTGAAGAAATGGTTTTTCAATGGATGCTTAATATGATATGACTTGAGTATGGCTTGATAAGGTGAAGATAGCAAGGAAAGGGCTTCGATGGACTAAGCAAAGGTGAAGGGCAAGCGATGGCTTAAGGACCGAGGTACCATGGCTAAGGTGAAGAAGAGAGTACTTGCATTGAGTCAAAGAACTAATCAAGCTATGATGAGTCATATTGTGTTGATGTTCAAATCATTAGTGAAGTGACTTGAAGCCATTGAGGTGAACTTATATGTATGGAAATGGTTCAAGTCACATGCTCAAGGTGTGTTTGCTCGAATAGATGAGATAAAGATGATTGCAACCCCTTATGAAGTGATATTGAGAAGAAATAGCATATGAAGACATTGAAGACTCAAGTGGTTAAAATGGTTATATTCTCTTGATCTTGAGTATAAGTATGCCGTACTATCAAGGGGGATGCAATACGAATCATAGGCAAGTTTTAAGTGCTCAAACTAACCAAACCTAAGTGCTAACATGAGAGAAACACATTATCACAACACTTGCACTTGTTGACCTTGGGGCTTGTTCTCTATTGGGTTGGATAGCCCTCGAAACAAGCTTTCCGAAAAGTCAAGATCACTGAAAATAGAGTTTGAAGTAAAAAGTTATGGTGTTATCTGTGAGGTGACCTGTGCTGTTTCTGAGAGCTGCGACAGTGCCGCGCCGTGGCAGTGCCGCGAGTTGCCGCGGTAGTGCCGCACCAGTACAGGTCACAACGGCTAGTTTTTGAACTACAACGGCCAGCTTGTGTGGGATGGCTATAAATACTCATCCCACGCCTCTTAGTGTTGTTGCTGATGCTCAGATCACTCCCAACCCTTCCCAAGCCATTTGTGAGCTCTCTCTAACCCCTCTATTTGTGAGAGTGAGTGATTAGTGTTTGACTAAGTGTTAGAGAGTAATTAAGAGCAAGCCAATCCTTAAGCACTTGTCGGGCTTCATCAATCTCCGTTGCACATTTGTTACTCTTGGAGGTGAAGCCTCCTAGACGGCTAGGTATCGCCCGACGAGCTCCCGTGCTTGTGGTGAGCCGCGGGAAAGTTTGTATTACCCCCATTGATCTAGTGGAGACTCCTCATCTTAAGAGTTCACTCTCTTGACTTGAGAACGAGGATAAGGGTTGCAAAGCCTAAGCCTTAGTGGCTTCCTCAATAACGTGGACATAGGCAAGCCTTGGTGGTGAGCTGAACCATGGGATAAATCTTATGTCTGATCTTCTTTATGCTTTGAATTGCATTATCCGTGTTCCACTTGATCTACTTGGTTGTGCGTGTTTATAAGTGCAGGTACTTAGTGGACTTGCCACTGGACATCTCCATGCACATCTCCAAGTTTGGGTTCTAGGCGTAGCTGCTGTTGAAGCTCTCTGCGCAGGCGTGGCAGTGCCGCATTCTCAACGAGGTAGTACTGCAGTGCGATAGTGTCGCGCGACAGAGCAGTAGTGCCACACACTCTACTAATCCGCAGCAAGTTTTATTTGTTGTTAATTTCCAGAAGCGCCTATTCAACCCCCATCTAGGCGACATCAAAGTCCTTTTAGATAGAATAAAGGTGCTCATCGTGAGTTGCCTTCCCTACACTCCGCTGAAAATAAATGTAAAGACTACCGTAAGATTGAACAAGACAACTCAAGGGTATGTTTGGTATGCCTCCTCCTGAGGAGCCAGAGCTCTTTAGGAGGATATAACTCCTCCAGAACAACTTCAGCTCCTTTGTTTTTCTTTAAAAAACATTTATTAGATCTCCTCTAAAGAAGCCGGAGAGAAGCCCTATCAAACAAGCCCCAATCGTTCAATGGCCAAAGCATTGAGAGACTTAATTCAGTCCCTACTCAAGCAGTGGACAAAAATATGCTCATGTTAAACAAGGATCAAATGTTGTCTTACTTGCATTTAACAAGAATGAATGGTGGAATACACATACATGACAAAGCCTCAAATCAGCAGATTGCTACACTGAAATGACACGAGAAACATCAGCCACAAATGGGCGGGCCCATGAATGAAATGAATGTTTTGAAACCTCAACCTACAGTACAACAAGCACTCGAGCTCGAGTGCACCCTGCCTACATTCATCTCCAATCATAAGAATCAGCACGATGCGCTGATTATTTATTGTTTAACATGCTATTGGATGGGCCCGAATCGGACCCAACAAGAGATGCTCCTGCCATTGGCTGTTGGTCTGATCAGCTCAGCTCTGATCCTTTTACTGCTCAACCACCTCCCCTGCAGGAGTGCCAACAGAAGAGGCCCTCGCCTGCACCGCAGTTTGAACCAAAGCGGTGAAACTTGGAGGCAGCTGGTACAAAGGGTGACTTCCCTCAGATTCACCTAGGTAGGCTTGCCCCAGACAGTAGCTCAGTGCCCGGGCAACAGGGACAGCTACTGCATTTCCGACTTGAATATACTTGTCACCATCAGAGAAAGCATACATGTTCAGATGCAAGGATTACAATGCAGCATGATCCTGCTTCTGATTTCAAGAGCTTTAACTGACTGATCAATGGCTTACTACTGACAACTTTCAAGAGTGACTAGATCAGGTACAGGCAAACTGAAAAGAGGAACTTACTTCTCCTTGATCGGACCAAACAATCGGTAGTAATCAGGGAAACCCTGTAACCTTGCGTTCTCCCGGATAGTCAGGATTCTTGCTTGAGTCGGATGCAATATAACCTGTGGACAACATGTTCAATCAGGATCATATGCGGACAACACTAACATTAAATACAGTTGCAGGGATTAGCATAAAGGGGTAGTTTCTACTGAAGCTGACCTGGTTGTGACGCTCTGCTCTAGTTGCAACTGTAGGAACTGTCTTGTCCCACCACAAGCGCCCAAATGGGCAACAACATCATATGTAAGGACAAGTAACCAATAACCTACTTTTTCAAAAAAAGGGCCCATTTTGCAACTTACTTGAGTGATTTGCCCTTGATGAATGACATTGCATAGTCAGGAACCTAGATAACAAAGATTTGTGCAAAATCTTATCATGTCTTAACCATAAATCTTACAGTAGTTGCAGCATCTCATCAGTTATGAGTATGAATATGTAACATAAATGTTGCACTGTTATAGAAACAACAGCACAAAATAACTCATACCAGTGGTTTTCCAGATGAAAGTTTCACACGCTCGATTTCTGGATCCCACTCAACAATATTGTTTGCTCCAACCTTGACACCCTTTAAGTCACGGAAGTTGGCTCCCTGTCATAGGAAAGAGTGATGATTGTTTCAGAAGGAGAAACAACAAAGGAAGGCACAACTGCTATCAAGCCACCAACCTTCTTGACAGGAATTTGCTGAACCCGCTCATAATCATCATTGTTAAGCCATAAGGGCTGGTGATCCAAGAGCTTGCCTTCATCTGGACCAGCCTCCTCACCAAAGGACCAATCCAACATGTCTGAAAGAATAAAACAGAGTGAACTTGCTGTAGTAGTAGCAAAGAACAAAGAAAAAAAGGTGGTTCTTCTGAAATTCATGGAGAAGCTCAACCATTAAAGTTCACTGGGCCTTTTACCTTTACGACCAAGTCGAATGTAGCGCTGGAATTCTGTCTTGGGGGAACCACCATACTCCATTACGTCGTTAGGTTGATGGTTTTCAACCTGCAGAGAAGAGTAAGATTGCATGCACATTGAGAAACGTATGAACTTGACCAAACACTTGCCTTTGGTAAATCTGAAATTGCATCACCAAGAAGCAAAGCTTTCTTCAGGGATGGTTTTTTTTGTCTCATCATATGCAACCATACATTGCTGCAAACAAATTTAGTTGGTCAACAAATTTTACACATTCCAAAGGATTTCAATGTAGTGATTGCACTTACTGAAAAGGCATTAGGGGCTCCTCCACGAACTACAACGTCATATGTAGGCAGAGGATACTTAGGGAGCACCTACATTGTCAAATACACCTGATTAGCCAGCAGTCAACAATGCAACATAAATCTAGCAAAGCATATAAAACAGCAAGGTACAAAACAGACCATAGAAGAAAGAGCACCCCAGAGGAACACACGCATCCTGAACTGTGGCAGACCATAGTAGCCTGCTACCATCATTCCAAGGCATGCTTGGTACTTCATAGCAACTACGCAGCTCAAAGCATATTTTCCTAGGTAGCCATCAGCAAATTTCAGTATGTCCACAACATTTTCCATGAGAACATTCTTGGGCTTCAAGTATGCCACAATATCCATGAAAGTCACCATTTGCTTGATTTTCTCATCTTTAAGTGGCTCATCACGGTTTCTGAACCGATTAAACCCACTGATACCTTGACATCAACATCACCCTTTTGAAAGGATAGATTAGGTAGATATCACCAAAAAAATGGGGAGCTAAACAAACAGGGAGAAAACCACACCCAGCTAAACACTCACAGGCAGTGGGAGAATTTTTCTTCTGTGCCCTTTGTTAGAACTTGAACGATGAACGAGATCGGATCGTGAGCGACGTCAGCAACGTGGTGACTACGGCGAGTGCGCGAACAGATGCAAACCTTAGAGGGAACTATGAAGATTGGACGCTGCCAGCAACCGCAGCTTATTTGGCTCTTTGTTCCTTATATTTATAGGTATACTCGAGGTTTACAGACTCCAAACCCCCCACACCACATTGCGCAAAGATCGCAACGCCATTTCGCTGCGGCGTGCGCTACGCGCGCTCTGAACAATGTGACGTGAACCTGACGGACTCCACGATCGAGTCATGGTCGTGCACGCCTACGACCATGCTCTCCCCTACCTGACCTGCCTAGACTCCTTTAGGACTACGATTACATGAATGCCGTGCATCAATTTAACTAACAAAACACCCCCTAAACTTGATGCACCTCGACGACACCTAAAGCACTCCTCAACTCCACGAACTTGACTCGCCCCAGCGATTTGGTGAAGAGATCGGCGAGCTGTTCTGCAGTCCCAACATGACCAACTTCCACCTTGCCTTCTTCTATGCATTCACAAAGAAAATGATACCTTGTATCAATATGCTTGCTACGATCGTGATGCACTGGATTCTTGCTGAGCGCGATCGCGGACATATTATCCATGAGAAGCTTCACTGTCATCTCCTTAGTCCCCAACATGTCTGCAATCAGTCGGTTTAGCCAAATGCCCTGACATGCCGCCGCTGCTGCTGCCACGTACTCAGCTTCACACGAAGACAAAGCAACAATTCTTTGTTTCTGTGATGCCCAGGTCACCAAACTGCTCCCCAGAAAGTAGCCAATTCCCGTCGTGCTCTTTCTGTCTTCTGGATCTCCTGCATAGTCGCTATCGCTATAGCCAACTAGGATCGGTTTTAGTTCAGCACCTCTCTCATATTTGCAGCCATATCCCATAGTACCCTTCAGGTACCTCAGGAAGTGTTTCACAGCAGCCCAATGTTCTTTCCCGGGTGCCTCCATGTATCTGCTTACAACACCAACAGCAAAAGCTAAGTCTGGCCTGGTGTTGACAATGTACCTGAGGGTCCCTATGATGCTTCTATACTCTGTTGGATTTATTGGATCTCCACTCTTCAGCTTGCTAAGTTTCAGTCGACATCCCATTGGTGTTTCACATGAGTTACAGTTCCTCATCCCTGCACCTTCTAGAATCTTTGCAGCATAGGAACTCTGACACAATGTAATCCCATTGCCATCTTGCTTGACCTCTATGCCAAGGTAATAGCTCAAGAACCCCAAATCACTCATGCTAAACTTCTTTTTCATCTCAGACTTAAACATCTTGATGTCTTGCACATCTGGTCCAGAGATGATCAAATCGTCGACATATACTCCCACAAGTAAGAATGAACTTTTGCTGCTTCTCCTGTAAACAGCATGATCAAGCTTGCTTCTCACAAAACCTAGAGCCAACAACTCCTTATCGAGTTTTGCATTCCATGCCCTCGGTGCTTGCTTCAACCCGTAAAGAGCCTTTCTCAATCTGAGGACCTTGTCTCCTTTGCCGACCACAAAACCTGGAGGCTGTTGCACGTATACGGTCTCAGACAGATCACCATTCAAAAATGCAGATTTGACGTCCATATGGTGAACTTCCCAACCACCTTGTGCTGCAAGTGCTAACAGAACTCGTACAGTTTCAATCCTAGCAACCAGAGCATACACCTCATCGAAATCGACTCCAAACTGTTGAGCATATCCTTTAGCCACCAAACGAGCTTTATGCTTGATCACATTCCCTTCCGGGTCCTTTTTGACCTTGAAAACCCACTTCAGGCCGATGGCCTTGTGTTTTGGTGGCAACACACTGACTTCCCAGGTGCGATTTGCTTCTATGGCTTGCATCTCGGACTGCATGGTCTGCCTCCAACACTGCTCGGTTAATGCCTCTTGGACTGATCTTGGTTCCTCAGCCGCAATAAGACAAAGACCGCTATACTCAAAATCCTGCACTTCTTCAGTAGTATCAAGCAAATTTGGGATTGTACGGTAACGCAGTGGGGCACCTTCTGAATCTGCAGACTGCCCGGTGGGCGGTGTTGCCCATTGGGTCATCGGCACTCCTAGGATTGAGTTGGAGTTGGGAGTGTATGGAGGTGAGTTTGATCCACCCCCAGACTGTGGAATTAACACCGACACAGTAGGCGATCCGGGATCACCGGCATCAGGTTCAGAAAAATCAGGCTCCGCAAGCCCTGTTGTCGGACCGGCTACAGTGTCTTCCCACTAAACCTGAAAGATGTCAGGCGCTTCTGTTGCTGTTGTGCCTCTGATCACCCAGCTGTCCTTCCCTTCCCAATTCCACGGCTTCTTCTCGTCAAACACTACATCCCGAGTCACCAATAATTTGTCCTTCACCGGATCATAGATGCGATAGCCCTTCGTTCCTAGTTCGTACCCAAGGAACACACCTGAAACTGCTCTGTCAGTTAGCTTGCTCACCCCGGGTCCAACTGTCTTCGCATATGCAACGCATCCAAAAGTCTTCAGATGCTTGACCCCGGGTTTTCGACCCAACCATGCTTCATATGGAGTCTTGCCATTCAAACTCTTAGTGGGAGAGCGATTCAAAATATAAACAGCCGTTATGACGGCTTCACCCCAGAACTTGGACGGCACGCCCATGCTTTTCAGCAAGCACCTCGCCATCTCTACCACCGTCTGATTTCTTCTCTCCACAACACCATTCTGTTGAGGAGTATACGGTGTGGTGGTGTTGTGCTTAATCCCATGATCACTGCAAAACACCACAAACGCTCCTGAGTTGAACTCGCCTCCCCTGTCAGTTCTGAATGCCTTCAGACGGCGCCCTGACTCAAGTTCTGCCGCCGCTCTGAATCTCTTGAAGTATTCCAACGCCTCTGACTTCGCAGCCAATACCTCAAGCCACATGTAACGACTAAAATCATCTACAATAAGCAAAAAGTAAGACTTGCCTCCGGGTGTGGGTGGCGTTATTTGCCCACACAAGTCCATGTGTACAAGCTCAAGTACTGATGATGCTCGCCATGCCGAAGCTCGAGGAAAAGGAGTGCGGTGCTGCTTGCCAAGTGCGCAGCCATCGCACACCTGTTCTATCTTCTTGATCAGTGGTAGCCCCTCCACCATCTCCTTGACACTAAGATCATGTAGCGCCCTGAAATTTAAATGGCCAAAGCGAGCATGCCACCGCCAGGCTTCCTCCTCCATCTTGGTCAGTAAACAGATCGGTGCTGTCAGGTTGACCTTCATGACATACAAGCAGTTTCTTCTTTCTGCTCGGATCAGAACACCTCGAGCATTGCCTTGCTGTTCTCTCTCGAACACTTCCAGAACACCCTTGTCAATCTCAACTCGACATCCTGCTTCTTCCAACTGTCCGAGGCTCACAATGTTACACCTCAGTGATGGAATGAAATACACCTCGGTGATCACACATTGCTCCTTGTTCTTGCCGGCCATTGGCACTGCACCGACACCGCAGATTTCTACGGTGGAGCCATCACCAAATTTCACCGCGCCGCGCACCGATTCATCTAAGTCTGCCAACGAGGATCGGCAACCTGTCATATGATTTGTTGCGCCTGTGTCCAACACCCAAGCGTCCTCATCGTACTTGGCCGGGAACAAACGTTCCTGGTTCAGGAGCAGGCCTTGGCCGCCTGTCCTTGGAGTGTGCAAGACATCGCACACCTGGGCCACCAGGAGCGCCGGGTTCTTGTCTGTGTCACCACTGACATGGTGAGCGGCATCATCATGGTCTTCCTTCCCGGATTTCTTGTTCAGGCACTCCCTTGCCCAGTGGCCAAACACACCACACTTCTTGCATCTTCCCTTCCGACGCAGTGTCCCCGTCGAAGGATGACAACCTGAGTCATGCCTCTCGCGATCATGCTTCCCGCTGCCGCCGCCGCGCACTCCTTGTTTGTCCTTCTTTGCATAATTTCCACCGCCCTTACCTCCAGATGAGGACGAGTCGGTGTGAATGATGCGACTCCTGTTCTTCGCCATCCACTCCTCCTCCGTGAGGAGAAGAGAGGGCTTCGCCTTATCGGTGACTTGATCTGGCGTAGGCTCGAATCGGTCTTCAGCCGCCCTGAGCCGACCGACGAGTTCTTCGACAGACAAAGTCTTCAAGTCGCAGAACATCTCGATCGCGACCGCTACTTGATTGTAGCGCGGGGGAACAACTCTCAGGAACTTCTTGACCACTCTTGTATCATCCACGCTTTCATCACCAAGGCCCTTCAGATCGGTTGCCAGCTTGCCGATCCGAACTGCGAAGTCATCAATTGATTCTCCCGTCTTGAACGAGATTGATTCAAATTCCGCAAGTAACTTCTGCGCATTCACCTCTTTCACGCGTTCTGCCCCCAGACGCATCGATTTAACAGCTTCCCATGCCTCCTTCGCCGATTTCTTGTTCAGCAACATAGAGTGCATCTCGCCGGGCACGCCACGAATCATGGCGCCGAGCGCAAGTCGATCACGTCGCCGCTCGACCTTGTCACTCTCGATCGCGTCCCATAGATACATCACTTCGAGGTTACATTGGACATGAGCGGACCACTCTTGATAGTTGGTACAAGATAATATCGGCCAAACTAGGTTTCCCGACGCCTGATTCCATGCACGTTCCATGGTTTCCTTCTCCTCTCCGGTCGAGCCCATGTCGACAGTTCTTCGGATTCACGTCTCCTTCTGCTCGCGATCGACGAACTCGATCACTCGGCTATCTCTCCGATGACTCCCTATCACCAGACACCTCCTCCTTCGTCTACCTTCGGCTCTGATACCACGTTGTTAGAACTCGAACGATGAACGAGATCGGATCGTGAGCGACGTCAGCGACGTGGTGACTACGGCGAGTGCGCGAACAGATGCAAACCTTAGAGGAAACTATGAAGATTGGACGCTGCCAGCAACCGCAGCTTATTTGGCTCTTTGTTTCTTATATTTATAGGTATACTTGAGGTTTACAGACTCCAAACCCCCCACGCCACATTGCGCAAAGATCGCAACGCCGTTTCGCTGCGGCGTGCGCTACGCGCGCTTTGAACAATGTGACGTGAACCTGACGGACTCCACGGCCGAGTCATGGCCGTGCACGCCTACGACCATGCTCTCCCCTACCTGACCTGCCTAGACTCCTTTAGGACTACGATTACATGAATGCCGTGCATCAATTTAACTAACACCCTTCTTGTACAAATTCTCTAATTTTCAGTGGGCAGTCACTGGTTTGTGAAACAAGGATTAGAGTACAAATAGATGTACAAGGCAACAAGCAGATGACATACCAAATACTAACCTCAGGTTATCAATCGGTTCCCATGTATCCTCTTCAGGACCATATCCTTCCTACTGGACCTGCAGAAATCTAGCATTACAACAAAATACACAGAAATATCCATTGCTTGAAAAGCTTAGTTTTTTTCTATATTGCCATAGTAATTGAACTTCTTTTCTTGGAATCAAGTACAGATGAACAGATAACGCTTAAGTACCTTAAAATAGATGCCATTTTTTCTTCCACTGCCACCATAGCATATCCCAATAAGCTTCTCTACAACAAATTCGTCCTTGTCAAGAGGGCTGCCTTCATCCTCTTGATCCTCTGCACCTGCTAAATTCGAATCCATGTCTTGGACATATTTTTCACATAGGACTGCCCATTCCTTAAGGAGAGCAAGGAACTCATCGGCTTTCTCATTTCACACCTACATTCAAAGATCCAAAGGAACTTTGTGAGAGCAGCTGGACAGAACAGATGGAATCCAAGATACAGTGGATGATTGTACTTTAAACTTTGGCACGCAAAACTGTTAAGATCAACAGCCCATCGCTGCAATCATAGCCAGAACAGTAGAATTAGTGCTGAGATCATGAACATATTCTATCCAACAGATAACTAGGTAGAAGATTACAGTTTCAAGTTTCAAGCCAGAAAGAGCTGCACCCAAGCAAAGACCAGTGGACATGCCCCCACAGCCAGAATACAGATCAAGAAGGGTTGCTGTCCTCTCTGGCATACTAGATGACGTCTCCAAATCCACATCATCATCAGAAATACCCGAAACGATTTCACTGCCTGACTGCCCATTTTCTAGTAGAAAAACAAGTGTCAGGGTTTGTAAAAAAACATGCACATTTAACAACTGTCAAAGTTAGTCACTGTAAAGTGTTCAAACCAGTTTTAGTTATTGAGCTACATACACCAACACCATTGCACTCACAAGCCTAAGCTGATAAGGAAATGTGTTCAATTCAGTTATATTTAACACCTATCACATGGCTCCCCTCACGTGAAATAGGAGATAACAAATCATTGTATAAACATTTATTCAAAATGATCAGGGTCAAAACTTAAAACATATTTGGCAAGCCAAAATCCCTCTGAAAATTAAAGTCTTTATGTGGCTTCTTCATGTAGAGACACACCTCACACCCAATATGGGGGGGTGACCTTCATATATATAGCCAATATGGCTGGGTATATAAGGAATACAATTAAGTATACATAGCAGGAGCTAATTATAGCTAATCACACATACCTGCCTAATACCCGCCCGCAGTCTAAGCGGGAGGATCCCGGACGCATAGACTGGTAAATAGGTGTACAGGAAGGCCCTTGGTCATGATGTATGCGAACTGGTGAGAGGACGGCACATGAAGAACCCGAACTTGTCCCAAGGCGACCTTCTCACAGACGAAGTGAATGTCAATCTAAATGTGCTTCGTGCGACGATGATGAACGAGGTTGGTTGTCATGTAGAGAGCGCTGACATTGTCGCAGTAGACAACCGTCGCCGAAGCAATGGAGACGTGGAGCTCCTGCAGGAGCTGGCGCAACCAGCAACACTCGGCCACCACATGAGCAACAACACGGTACTCTGCTTCTGCACTGGAGCGGGAGACCGTGGTCTAACGCTTGGAGGACCAAGAAATCAGATTGTCACCGAGGTAGACACAATAGCCGGAGGTGGAGCGCCGAGAATCTAGACAGCCAACCCAGTCGGCATCGGAGTAGGCGACCAGTTACTGAACAGGGCCGACACTGATGTGGAGGCTAGAGGAGAGTGCCCTTCAAGTAGTGGAGGATCCGCTTGATCATCGAGAGGTGCGGCTCGCGGGGATCATGCATGAAGAGGCACACCTATTGGATGGCGTATGTCAAGTCAGGAAGCGTCAGCGTGAGGTACTGGAGCGCGCCAGCAAGGCTCCAGTATGCGGACGAATCAGCAATAGGAGCACCATCAGTTGTGGATAGCTTGGCATGAGTGTCAACAGGTGTCGACGTAGAGTGACACTCAGTCATGCCAGCGCGTTGAAGAAGCTCAACGGCGTATGGTCGCTGGGATAAGAACAAGCCGTCGGCGGAGTGAGTGACAAAGATCCCGAGGAAGTGATGGAGTGCGCCCAGGTCAGTCATGGCAAACTTAGAGTGGAGGCGCCCGATGATCTGCTGAAGAAATGCCGTCAAGGACGTAGTAAGGATGATGTCGTCAACGTAGAGAAGCAGGTAGGCGGTATTGGTCCCGTCTTTGTAGACAAAGAGGGAGGTGTCGGAGGTCGAGGCAATGAAGCCGAGCTGGCGAATGTATGTCGCAAAACACTGGTACCAGGCTTAGGGAGCCTGCTTCAGTCCGTATAGGGAGCGCTGCAATAGACACACATGGTCAGGAAAGATAGGATCGACAAAGCCTGAGGGCTGCTGGCGGTAGACGGTCTCCTCCAGATGTCCATGGAGAAAATCATTCTTGACGTCTAGCTGATGAATAGGCCAGACATGTGAGGCAGCAATGTTGAGAACAGCCCAGATGGTTGCTGGTTTGACCACCGGGCTGAATGTCTTGTCGTAGTCGATGCCATGGCGCTGGGAGAAACCACGAACCACCTAGCAAGCCTTGTGGTGGGCGAGGGTACCATCAGAGTGGTACTTGTGCTTGAATATCCACTTGCATGTGACCATGTTGGCGCCGGGTGGCCGGGGCACGAGGCGCCACGTCCCATTGTCGATGAGTGCCTTGTACTCCTCAGCCATGGCCGCATGCCAGTTTGGATCGGCCAAACCACTGTAGTAGTTGGTGGGAAGCGGAGACAGAGTGGTTGTCGCAGAGAGACCCACATACCGCATAAGTGGTATGGCCCTGGACTGGGTCCGCGTGATGCGTCGTTCCTGCATGCACCGTTGATAGGTGGCGGCAACATTCTTCAGAGTGAAAGGCATGGTTATGTAGTAGTATGAACCGTATGGGGTGATGAATGAAGTCATGATCTGGTTGGACTCTTTCATCGCGATCTGGTGGTAGCCTGAGTAGGCATCCAGAAAGGAGAGGATTTCGCATCCTAAGGTGGAGTCGAATATCTGGTCGATGTGTGGCAAAGGAAAATGGTCCTTTGGGCATGCCTTGTTGAGGCCAGTATAATCAACACACATTCTCCATTTCCTAGTTTTCTTTTTCACAAGAATAGGACTGGCTAGCCAGTCAGAGTGCTATACCTCTTTGATGAAGCCAGCTGCTAGGAGCTTGGCGATCTCTTTGCCTATGGCCCTACACATCTCATCATCAAAGCAACGCAGGCGTTGCTTGGTGGACTTTGAGCCCAGGACGAGGCGTAATGCGTGCTCGGCGACCTCCCTTGGTATGGGCGGCATGTTAGAAGGTTTCCACGCGAAGACATCATGATTGGCGCGTAGGAAGTCAGCGAGCTCGTTCTCCTATTTGGCCGAGAGCTTGGTCCCGATCCGCACTGTCTTGGTTGGTTCAGAGGGGTCGATCCCCACCACCTTGGTTTCTTCAGTCAGGCAGAAGGCGCTTGAGGAGGTTGGCTCGTTGCAGTCGGGGACTGCTGGGGTCGACGAATTTTTGAGCTCTGGGAGCTCGGCGGAGTTGATGTAGTAGTGGCGAGCTCGTAATGCTTGCCGTCGCACGTATAGGCGTGCGAAAAGGTGCTTCCCACGGTGATGACGTCATTCGGTCCCAGCATCTTCAGCTTAAGGTAGGCGTAGCATGGCTGCCCCAAGATGGTGTGGTAGGACCCTAGAAAGTCCACCACCTCAAAGGTGAGGACCTCCGAGCGGAAGTTGGCTCGGTCGCCAAATGTGATGGGCAGGTTGATCTGCCCGAGCGGGTACGCATGTGTCCCTAGGATTACGTCATGGAAGGGATAGCTCACTGGACGGAGCTCCAATCGGGGGATGCGCATAGCGTCAAGGGTACCGACGTAGAGAATGTTGAGTCCGCTGCCTCCGTCCATCAGCACCTTAGTGAGGCACTTCTTGCGGACGATGGGGTCGACGACGAGCGGGTAGCGACCAGGTCGAGTGATGTGGGAAGGATGGTCTCTCCGATCAAAAGTGATCAGGGAGTCCGACCAGCTAAGGAAAGAGCGGATGGCCGATTCGGTGGCGCATGCCTCTCTATAGCGTACCTTGTGCTAGTGCTTGGAGTGGATGTCGTTGGATCCCTCAAAGATCATGAGGCATTCCTCGGGGTCGGGGAAGCCATCATCATCCTTGCTCGCCGCACCTCCTTTCTTGGTCGCCTCCTCTTTGCCTTTTCCTTCCTTTGGCTTGCTGGCCTGCCGCATAAAGCACTTGAGGAGCTCACAATCCTTATAGAGGTGCTTGATGGGGTAAGCATGGTTGGTGTACAAGCTCTCCATGAGCTTGTTGAAGTGGTCGGGCTAGCCTTGCTGGGGCTACTTGCCCATATGATCGGCTATGGCGACCAAAGTTGTGTTGGTCGGTTACCGCGATCCTTCTTGCTCTTCTTCCCCTTTTGTGTGGAGGGGCCCTTGCCTTGGTCCTCGCACTTGGCCTTGTCCCTGTCCCGACCACCGCTGAAGACCGCCCCGACCGCCTCCTCACCGGATGCGTGGTTTGTGGCGATGTCTAGCAGGTCGCAAGTGGTCTAGAGCTTCACACAACCAAGCTTATGGATCAAGGACTCATAGGTTGTCCCAGAGAGGAACGCGTTGATGACGTCCGCATCGACGACATCAAAAAGAGAGTTGACCGCTTTGAGAACCCATGGATGTAATCCCATAGGGACTCGTTGGGCTCCTGCTGGCAGCTCTTGATGTCCCAGGAATTTCTAGGATGGACATATGTCCCCTAGAAATTGCCGACGAAGACCCTCTTGAGATCCGCCCAGTCGCAAATACTGTCGGGCAGAAGGAATTCGATGAATGCTCGAACATGCTCCCCCACGCAGATTAGGAGATACTGGATGATGAAGTGGTCATCATCCACTCCTCTGGCTCAACAAGCGAGCTAGAAGTCTTCGAGCAATATACCAGGGTTGGTCTGCCCGGTGTATCTGGCAATGTTGGTGGGTGGTCGGAAGCGATGTGGGAACGACGCTCTCTGGATGCGACGATCGAAGGCCCGTGGCCCTAGGCCATCCAGGCTGGGCTCCGGTCGTTTGATCGGCCGCCATGCCTGGGGTGTGTGTCCCCGCATCCCTCGATGGTCAGGCTAGGGCCCGTGCCACCTGCTCTCGCCTCCACTCAATAGACATCATCATTGTGCTAGGCATGGCGTTGATTGCTGATGACGCTGCTAGCGTTATGGTTCAGCTCGAGCTGTTCACACATAGGTGGTCGGTGTGGAGCGGGCACCGGGTCGGGCTGTGGTGCAGCCGTGACTTCCCACCCCACGCCCGACAACTGTAGTGGCGAGTGGATGGAGCGATTCAACTGGTGCGCCCCAAGTCCCCCGGTGGGGCAAGAGGCCGAAAGCCGGTGTCACGATGCAGAGTTCTCTGCCTATTGAATGGTGGCGATCTCCACCAGCGCCCATAGGTTCCGGTGGATTGCCTGTTCCTAGGGTCGGCATGCTCTGGGAGGCCACACAGAAGCATCGCCTCAGCAGCGATGTTTTGGCCAGCCTGAGAAAACTGAGGGGGATCGTTCCCTCCGTCTAGGATGTTACGCTAGACCTGACGGGCATGGCCTCGAGCGCCGCTCACCAGGTGACACGTATGTGGCACAGTGTGCTGCGCCGAGCGTGCCAGTGCACGTGGCGGCTGACTCTGCTGCCTTTGTCGTAACTCCTCGCCGTGCTCCTGCGCACATGCGAGGGCATTCACACGAGGGTTCAGAGGGGTGTGAGTCTGCAGAGGCTCCTATACCACCGGTGGCAATCCCAGGGCGTCCGCCATAGCACACTCCTATGATAGAGGGTGGCCAGGTGCCACGACATTGCCGATGCTGGAGCCGTCGCTTTTGACCTCGTCATCCATGAGGTCATGAAAGGAGGTAGGAGCGTAGCTCGCCATCCCCATGAATTCAGATGTGAGATAGGGTGGCGTCTGCATTGTTCGGAGCCCCCACATGTACGCGTCCATAGGGGATGCAAAGCCATAGGGGAACCGGTCGCACGTCGGTCGTGGTGGGGACAACAGGGTCCCTCCAGAGAGTCGGCAGAAGGTATAAAATAGTGAGTAAAGAACAAAATGTACATCACTCACCGTGGGGTTTGAGCCCAGCATGGGCTCGAGGGGAAGCGCGAGTGTCTCGATGCTAGAGTCGTCGAGTGGCTCGGGGCTAGTGGAGAGCACTCCTCCTCCAGTGGATGTCGGGATGAGCGCCTCCTCGCGAAGGCGTAGTACGCTGAGCCGGTCGGAGACGAAGTCCAGACTCCCAAAGAGGAAAGTCTAGAGCGGTTGGAAGACAGGAGGAACCCATATCCCAACAGGTGGGAGCGTAGGAAACTCCAGCGAGCCAAAGTGAATTGTATCGCTCGAGCCCGCCATGACGATGACGGTGGGAAAGTGGACCATCCGATGACCAAAAGTGTGAACGCATGGCGTTCTCCCCATGGACGGCGCCAACTATCGGTGCGAAAAGTGACCAATAAGTAAATATTTATAGTTTTGCCGTGCGTTGTGATCGGATGTGGCCTAGCACTCAATGATACAGGATTTATACTGGTTCAGGCAACATGCCCTACGTCCTGTTTTAGTCGGTTGGTGACTTTATTCATGAGCCTAGGTGCTCAAAGTTTGCTGTGGGGTTATAAACGAGTAGGAGTGAGAAGGGGGGTGCTAAAGACCTGGTCGGACTCTGAACCGAAGGGCCGAGAGTGGCCGGTGCTCTAATGTGTGCTAAGTACTAGAGCGCATGCTCTATGTAGCTTTAGAATTCTAGAGCTATTGAGCTGTTCGAGTCCTCAGATTGTTGAGTCCTCGAATCATCTAGCTTCTCTTTTTTGGAGGAGAGCCAGAGCCGGCCAGAGAGCTTTTTAGGAGAGAGCTCATCCCATTTTATAGTCAAAGGGGATGGCCTTACAACTCAGAGAAATAAAGAATGTATACGTGTGCTACCTAGTCTTGTTGCCAACGCTGTCGGGTATGAGACGGTCGTCGGCGCCCACAATACTATTTATGTCAGACGCATGTCGCAGGCTCTACCGTGTTCGCCTGGTATGGCAAACATCGGCGCCTACAATACTGTTCGTGCTCTGACACTCCTAGAAGGTTGCATAGTGCCCGTCAGGCATGGCCCGGAGGCGTGGTTTGTGGCGATGTCGAGTAGGTGTGTAGGGTATGGCAGGATACGGTCCTCGGTATCACAGTTGACTTGAGTGCCTTACCTTATCTGCTTCGCTTGATCCCTAGGCCTTCACTGAGTGGGCATCCCCGGTCGATCGTTCCTAGTCGGCCTTGACCGTGTCGGTCGGGGAAGAGTCGCGAGTAGAGGTCCGGCGTATCCCCAGTCGAAAAAGGGGGTCAGAGTTGGACTGTGTCCCCACCTTGGCCAGGTCTTCCGGTCGGGGACTAGATCATTGTCCTGGCCTATCATTACGTAACTAGGCCGGCCCAGGAGGCGCGCGTTGTCGCTACGCCTTCTGCTGGGCCAAGTTTTTGCAGGGAAGCAGGTCCATTGGGGACCTTAGGTTTATGAACCCGATAGAGAGGCAGAGGAGGCTAAACTTGTGCTTGCACCTGCGCCTAGGCCCCCATCCACCTCGCGTCATCGGCAAGAAGGGGAGGCCTGCGCTACCGCTGTTCCCCACCATGTAGGCCGTGGTCACCGACGACGTTGTGTTTCAGGCATTTTTAGACATGTTGCAAACCTATGTTTTAAGTGTTTCATACAGATGTTGCAAAATAGATCGAGATGTTGTAATTGTACTACATGTATGTTGCAAGGGTCTGTTCCCAATGTTTCATCTGTTTTTTCAGTCATATGTTGCAAGTGTGTTTATCTGGATGTTGTGTATTGTCACACCCGATTTTAAGGAAAAAATAGGATGCATAATCTTATGTGCGCCCAGAGATCAGTCACACACATAAGCCGACAAATTATAGATAGTACCATCATAAATGTTTATTACATCACGTATAATAAGACAGAGTCTTCACATAAATGTAGCGGAAGTATAAACAAAAATCTCTCGCGGAAGCTCCATATCACTGGGACGTCAACTGGTTGACCACAAGTCCTCAGGTAAGTCGTTATTACCATAGCCATCTGTTACCCATCCAGGATTTTTATCCAAATAATGAAAATAAACAAGCGTAAGTACGTGTCATACTCAACAAGTGTAACATGGGGTTCATGAGGCTCAAAAGGCTTGACACAGGTTTAATAGCATTCAACTTTTAGTTGTCACAATTTTAACATAAGAGTAGCAACAAGTTGTTTTAATCCCAATTGAAACACATGATCAATGTAAACAGGAAAAATGAATAGCATAAACGAATAATTAATAGTGATCATCTATTCCATAAGGGTTTCAAGGACGCTCGTGACCGTGAGCATGGCTGATATACCAGTTTTACACTCTGTAGAGGTTGTACACTTTCACTGTGAGTCGTGATACCCATATGCCCGGATTAATTACCCCCAAAACACTTCAAAGGTGAGTAGACAGGGTTCACTATGAAGCCTTTCAAAGGTTCATCTAACAAGTTAGGGCCATTAGATTTTCTTGGTAAACAGATATAGGAACCCCCTATCGAATGGCACAATTCCATCATGGCTATACACATAAGAGTAGAGGCTATCCTATACCCAATTCGTCAAAGCCATTCTTACGCCATAAAGGTAACCACTAACAAGCTAGAAAAGATCCTCATACTGAGCTAAAGCCAGAGCCATATGGCCCTCACAGCTATACAGTAAGTCCCGAATGATCACTTACAGATAAGTCCTTAGGGAGAGGAGTCTGAAGCATTTAGAAAAGTAGCTAAACACTCCAGCCCCCCTGTTTCCAAGTTGCTAAAAAAGTCATGTTTTAATGTTTATTGCATATACCATTAGTCAGGTTACAAGATTATGGTTTAGTTGAGCACTAGCAAAGCTACCCAATGCATATCCCATAGGAGACAAGGTATAAGTTCAATTCTAGGGAATCCCTATCAAGGTGACACATACAATATGAATTAAATGTATTAAAGTTGATAGGAAACAAGGATGATCCCATGCTATACTTGCCTTGAACAAAGTGTTCCTATTGATCCTGCTCGTCAAAGTAGTACTCTTGATCACCCACGAATTGCTCACCGTCTATACTTGATAATCACAGCAACATACAAGCATCCAGAAGAAATCATGCATAGCAATCAAAGGCTATAGATTAGAACAGTACACCAATCAACAAAAAATTAAGATGAAAAGTTTGTAAAACGAATCTACGTCTCACTATGAACACACAGACGCGAAGATCACAAAAATCGGAGATAAAACAAAGAAGTTATGAATTAAACAAGATTTCCTTTAATAAAATAATAGATTAAATCTAACATTGAATTTTAAAAGTTGAAAACATACTTAACAGTAGTATGAACATGTAGATTACACAATTACAAATCTAACGCAACTTGAACAGATCAAATCGGAGTTAAAACGAAGATTTTAGGGCTAAAACAAGATTAGTGGCAAAACTATAAATAGCTGAAAGTGTATTTTGAGAATAACCAAAGGAAAATACGTTTTCGAAAACAGAAAACATATTATGGGGAATAAGTCAAGTACCGTGGGTTAGAACTTATAAAATTGCGGGGGGAGGGTCTTTTGCAAATAGACTAGCCGAAAGGGTATCATGAATTCTGGACCATTGGATTAAGATCAGACGGTCCAAAACAGATCGGGAGGGGAAAGCTCGTCGGCGTCACTGTGCGCGGCGGTGGCGCCATGGCCGGTCATGAAGAACTCGCTGACGATCTTGAAGAAGGGCCCATGGGTCGTGGAATAGCAAACCAAGGGCACTAGGAGATAGAGGAAGAAGCGGCGAGCTCGGCGAGGTAGGAGGTAGCTTACCGAGGCGCAGAGCGACGGAGGGCGGTGCACGGCTCGGCGGCGAAGCGGGCGGTGATGGCGGCTAGGGTTTGGCGAATGCGGCGACTCAACGAAGACGGCTGCGGCTCCGAGGCTTGGGATGGGGAGGCACGGGCGTGGGCAGTTGGTATTTGAGGCCCAGGGAGCCTTGGGCTACACGGCAAGGATCAAGGCATTGGCGGAGCGGACTCTGGGGCGGCGGCAGTCGTGACCGAGGCAGAGACATGCGGGGAAGAAGAACAGTGTCGCTGACACGTGGGGCCGGCTGGCAGTGGCACAGGGCGCGGGAGGAGGGGCGTGAAACACGGCGCGGTGACTTGAGCCGCCTACTGGGCCGTTGCGGAGGATGGTGCGGAGGCGTCTGTTGGGCCACTGCAGGAGAAAAAAAACAAGATAGACCGAGCTGGGCCGGTGAGGGGAGAGAAGGCCGAGCGGGAGAAGTGGGCCGCTCGGGCCAAAAGCCGAGAAAGAAAGAAGAAGAAAATAAAATCTTTTTTTTCTATTTTTCTTAACACATTTTCAAATCCAATTTAAACTTAAATTTAAATTCTTTTGCAGATTTCAATCAAACCAAAGCATCATAAGTAAAATATGCAGCAACATGTATGCACATACATGTATGTAGACCTATATTTGATTTTATTTTTAACAAAGTTATTATTTTTTTCTAAATTTAAATGCTCACAAAATGCATAATAAATCAAATTCTCCTATTTCAAAATCATGCAATTTTTAGGGTGTTACACATATGTTGCAAGTGTTTTATCTGGATGTCGCGCTTGTTAGCAATGGTTTTCAAGTGTTTTTCAGGTATTTTTGCAAGTGTTTAATGGGATTCATCCTTAAAAAAAAGAATAATGGGAGGTATGGCAGGATATACTTCAAGCTTCCGTATAATGGGATTCATCCTTAAAAAAAAGAATATTGGGGTAACACATCTATTTCAGGAATGATCTGATGCTTGGTCACAGGAAAGGCTCGCAACCCCTTCTTGAGCCAACTATGATTTGGTGCTTGTTTAATTCTTTCGTCTAACCGTTCACATTTGGAAAGCATCGAAGTTAATTATTTGAGATCCATGTAAAATGTACAGTCAAGTCAAGGCTATATAAGTGTCATAAAGATACAATGATCACTGATGCAGCCTTTTTTTAGTAGTATTACAACACGTCTGTGGCCTATCTTAGGTGTTTTAGTCCTCTGCGATTTTGTATTTCTAACTATGGTGATCCATACAGTGTACAGGTAAACACATTTCCTCAGGTGTACATATATATTTTTTTCTATTTAAAAGCATTCTCTGTTCTGTCAAGATTTATAATGCCTAAACCCCCTTTGTTCTCGGGGCTGACATAACAGTGGCTACCTAACTAGTCTATGCTTCTTTTTGTGTTAACCATTTTGCCAAAAAAAAACCATGATCTGTGAAAACCTTTTTTTGACAATATCTCTAGGGATTTCAAAGAAAAATAGCATAATCATAGAAATGCTTGATAATCTGAGTTAATCAACACTAGTCTTTTCCCAACCGATAGATGGTTTATTTTCCAACTACTGAGTCTTTCTTCTATTCGTTTTACTTAACTCACAGTAAATTATTGGGAGAAATGTAATATGTAATAAAAGTTTAGAGTAACTAGCTGATGGTAGCCTAAAATATCAATTATCTGCAAACCGCGCAGAGTCTATTACAGAAATAAAGGATCAGGCATTGCTGGAAACTATATACCCAGAAAATAAATAAATGGCATAACTCATGGTGCTCCAATTTTATTTTGTTTTCATGTTTGAGGTACTTTACCTTAGACATAAACAATAGGCAATGTCACCTCATCCACCGCAGTCGCATGTTTGAGGAAGTCTTCAGTGATCTTGTCGGATGTGAAGTCCTGGGTCACTCTCGTGCCCTGCACAATTATCATGTCAAGGCACATCGGTGCCTTCTCCTGTGCTTGAGACTTAATAGTGATATAACACCTGGAACATGGCGACATGATTCCTTTGTTTGGCTTTGCGCAATACTTGTTTTGATCAGTCTTTACAAAAAATGCAAGGAAGCTGTCCGCCTTGTTGGTTATATGCAGGCAGCAAGACAGCTCCCTCTTTGGCTCAAACGGAAAGCGCAGCTCCAAGGATGGATCGAGTGCAATATCATTCTTGAACTTGGATAACTGAAAGCAAAAAATGGGATTATTAGGTCGTCATTTAGGCACCGTTAGGTATTTTATTGCGGACATCACTTAAAGTTCATTCATTTCTAAAGGCAGAGTAGTCATTTTTGTCCCCTAAATATGGCTCAATTTCTTCCTTGAATTTTCCAAACGATCGTTTCAGTCTTCAAAGTCAACTATTGTGCTTAGTTTCATCTCAGAACTACCAAATCATTTCTACAGAAATAGTTTTGGTCAATGCTTGGGATTTTTTTCCACTTGACGATTCATCATAAAGAATAGGTGTCAATAGAAATAGAACTGTGAGCCTATGGGTATGAACCACCACATGAGATACATCTCTACCTATGGATTTGGTTACCACCAGTACAAATCCTCTATTGACACTAGTAGTAGGCTTAAAACAACCGCACGTGGGAATGGATTTATAACGGCGGTTGTCTTAAATCTACTAATAGTGTAAATCTAGGATTTGTATTGGTTTTCTTAACCATTAGTATAGATATGTTTACATCGACGATTTTCTTAACCCACCAACAGTACAAATAATTTAAAATTAATTTTATTGGATTTTTTTTCAAATAACCTTGGATGCAGAAATAACCTAAACCAAAGTTGTAGTCAAAAAGATATATGACCTTTTAGTTGACTACTTCCATTTGAAATCATTTAAAGCCCCAAAAATCTATTTTAAGATTAATGATTGAAATTAATATTTTTATGAATTTTTAGATGACTACAATAAAAACTTGACCTAAACCAAAGTTCTAGTACTCAAAGAAATCTAAAACTTTCTTCAAACTTTTTCATTTAAATTTGTTTAGGATATCAAATATGCATTAATATTTACTAAACTGAATATAAAAGAAATGCATCAGCCACTTAGTCACAAGTGACTCTAAGACGCTATGGTAAGAAAGCAACACGTGAGGCCTAAAGTTGTGAGTTAGCTTCTTCCAGGGTAAACAAAAATTCTTTTTTTGGCCCATTTTATGAATTATATAAAAATATTTATATTGGTGGTTTGTGTAAGCATGCCACCAGTGTAATGCCGGTAGCTCTAAGCTAACCGCTAGCGTAAACATTTACATTGGAGGTGGAACATCACCATTTTCATTGGCTTCTCTCATTGGCGGTTCACAAAACTATCAAAACAAATGCAAAAAATGTTGTATGTGAAATGTTTTCGTACTAGTGAATTAACCGTTTTAGTTCTCAAACTTTGCGTTTTGGGCTCAATTTTATCCAAGAACTATCAAGTGTATTTTCAATCCTCAAACTCTTCTTTTTAGCCCAAATTCGTCACTTGGCCTACGTGGAACACCGCACTATCATGCCTAGTCAGCTCTAGAATTGCCTCTAATTGGAGATAAAAAAACAATACTTGGATCAAAACATCATTAGTCACTGGTAGAGAACCGAGCTTTACTCCCGGTGGGGAACCCCCTCTAGTCCCGGTTCCCCACCCGGGAGCAAGCATCCGGGACTAAAGGGGGGGTCCTTTAGTCCCGGGTCAGGAACCGGGACTAAAGGAGGACCTTTAGTCCCGGTGGGTAACACCAACCGAGACTAAAGGTGCCTCCCGACATGCCACGATGGCCGGCACCTTTAGTCCCGGTTGGTAATACGAACCGGGACTAAAGGTCTTTTTCTTTTTTCTTTTCTTTTCATTTTTTTGTTTTCTTTTCAAAATAGGTTTTCGAAGTCATATTGTACGCTGCTAATTATACATTTATACGCGCATATAGTATGTTTCGGTTCAAGCACAATGAACGTATTAAATCACATAATTCAAGCATAGAAATATATATATATATATATATATATATATATATATATATATATATATATATATATATATATATATGCATGCATGCATCATATATATATTTACATGCATGCATGCATATGTGTATTTTACATTATATTATTTCATGTGCATATATTACAAAAGATTGCATTATAGTTGTTGTGACATAACAAGTTTCCTCTCATCCTCTAGCTTGGCTTCAATGGCAGTGTTGGGTCGAAGTAGAACTCGCCCTTGGAATCGATGACCTGCTCATTAAAAAATCCGGCTATAGACTCTTGAATTGCTTTGATTTGGTCTTGCCGTATGACCTTTTCCTCCAACCATCGAGTCTACAGGTTTGAATTAAAGGAAAATAAATTAATATATGTACATATATATATATAAAGACATAGTAACACAATCAATAATAATAATTAAATGAATATATAGTGTATTTTTAACGTACTTTGAGTCTCTCTGTAGGAGTTCTTTGGGAGAGCACCTTGATAAACTTGCAAACATAGTAACCACAGTAGTTGTTTCCCTGTTCCTGCCTCAGACACCACTTTACGAGAAAAAGATTTGTCATCCAATCTGGTGATCCGGTGAAAGCTATATGTTTAATTAATAAAGATGATGCGATTCAGGGGACTTACTTTCAAAGGGATTACATTCAGTGGCGCTTTGCATTTTTCCATGTGTTGCTTCTCAATAAAGGTTTTCCAAACACTGCCCAATAAAAAATTTGCCACGTCATCAGATATAGTTAATCATCATGTTTGTGTGTATATATAGTTGCTAGAGATCCCGAAATTACCTCTGGATAATATCTATCATATCTTGGTAGTCTTGTTGTGGTTTTCTCATCGAGTCATAGATTATCAAGTGACTTTTCACCAGATCGATGTCCATCAATATCCAGTGATTGCTGCATGTGTTTATAGGATATAACGCATAACACTCATTAATTAACTAGAATCAACATATGAGCCATTAAGGCTATGATCGACATGATTAACACTCACTTGAAGTTATAGGGAAAGAGTATATCCTT
Source organism: Miscanthus floridulus (assembly GCF_019320115.1). Classification (NCBI taxonomy): domain Eukaryota; kingdom Viridiplantae; phylum Streptophyta; class Magnoliopsida; order Poales; family Poaceae; genus Miscanthus; species Miscanthus floridulus. The sequence continues at coordinate 5,792,930 of NC_089595.1, forward strand.
CTTGTGGCGTTGGTTCACTAAGAAGTTCATGAGGTTACTCTCTGACTCAGACTTCCAATTAGTCTTTGGAGTAATTGGGTCTTTGAATACTATATGGGGATCAACAAAACCAATTTCATTGCAGCCTTCCTTTCTGAGCTCTATCATTGTAAATCTGCATATATATAATACTTGTTAGGATAATTTATATGCATATACACACATATGATGAGTTTAATAATAGATCAAAAAAATTATTACTTATAGGCAATAGCAGCTAATGATAACTTTGTCCAGAGAGGTCAGGTGGCATAGTTGATGAAATTCTGCAAAGTCAACATACATAACATCATCGCCACGGAACCAATGTTCGTCTCTAATTCTGACACCAACGCAGAAGTCTCCACTGGTAGACGCCTGCATGTACCACTTGTTTAGCAGGTACATTTGCGTCCCCAGATCAGATAAGGCTTGAGGGTTGTATAGACTCTGGCCTAGTACAAATTTTTTCTTCCAAATATCAACCTCCGCCGCACTCTCAATGTTTCCATCACCAAACATATGGTAAAGGTCGAGACCAGTCTCATCAAGAAATTCACCAAGGTGATCCAAATCGACATCCGGAGGTATGTTTGCCTGATGCATTAATCCTAAATTCGAACCATATTCATTACCAACATCTAGCGGGGGGATTGATTGGTGCGCTTGTTGTCCGAGTTGGGCAACTCCTTTCCCTGCCCGCTTCTTTTTCTGTGCCGCCTCAATTGACTTGGTGAGAGTGCGGTCATAGTCTGATAACGTTGATTTGGACGGCTTACGAGATTCCCGCTGTTGTTGCTGGTAAGAAGTCACCTTTTTTCTTAGAATATTTGGAGCTACGAAGAAGTACGGTTTCTCCGGGTTTCTCCTTGCTTCTTGATTCATTTTAAGTTTGTCATAGAATCTAGACATGTCTTTTTTATATGCATCAGTTCCTTCTTCCTTCTTTTCAGATATTATTTTGGGAATAGCCCTTGGTTTCACGGTGGCTTTCTTTGCAGGCGGGGACTGGTTCTTCGTTTGAGGGGCTGGCCTCTTGCTAGGCTTCTTGGTAGGTGGGGGCGGGGGAGGCGTTGGAGACCTCCTTGGAGGTGTTGGCAGCGGCGTTGGAGACCTCCTTGGAGGTGGCGGCTGCGACGTTGGAGACCTCCTTGGAGATGGTGTGGATGCAGCCTCGTCTTCCAACACAATGTCATCGTACAGAGCACTATGATGATCTGGCGATTGAACAATTGGATTTAGGTTGGGGGAGGATCTGCTACAAAAAAAGGAATGATATATTATTATGAGCAGATTATTAATTATTTAAGCCAATACAAATTAATGATGTAGTGTTTTCATCTGCACGTACCTATGGTGAGGTAGTTCAGGAGGAGGTGGAGCCGACATCCCTGGAATGATGATGTAGCGCTTGCGCCATAGAATGAATGTCTTCTCCGCTTCTCCTAGAGTCTTCTCGCCATCACCTCTAGGAATGTCAAGAGGCAAATCACTAAAACCTTTTTCAGCTTTATCTACCGAGATGGTAGCATATCCTTCTTGGATTATATTCCCATGAATACTTGGTGTCTTGGTTCGGTCGATAGGATTAACAAGACCGATAGCCACCTTGATTGTGGAATTCTCCTTCGGAATGTGTAGCTCACACGTTGTACAAGGTTCAGTGACGTCATCCACAGGGAAGCGCAGTCCTGTGTCCCCTTGATTTGGTATCTCCGTGGAAGCGCAGCTGCTTTTCAACTGAATAGATTGGCTAATGTTGATTCCTGGCTCTGATGCCTGCTTGCTTGCACTCACTGCTATTTGCACTTGCCTTCTGATTTCCTCCTGCATTCTCGCTTCAAGGTTTTTTTCCCGCTCCTGTGCTTCACGCACCGCTTCCTCCAACCTCTGGAGCCGCTGTGCCTCTTCTTCCTTCTTTCTCTAGCGACTTCTGTAGGAAGGTCTGTCCTGAGGGAATCCATGCTCCCACGAGACACTTCCTTTGCCTCTAGTTCGGCCACCATGTTCAATAGTCCCGATGGCGTATGTCAGCTCATCCTTCTCTCTGTTGGACCTGAACGCACCACTAGCAGTAGCTCTCTGAGCATAAAACAATCTTTCTGCTGCTTCTTGCAGTCTTGCGCCATAAACGCGCTTCCCTGTCTCCTGGTCTAGTGTTCCCCCATGACCGAAAAACCAATTCTTTGCACATTCTCCCCACTCGAGTGATTCTGGTCTGATACCCTTGGCAAGAAGGTCTGCTTCCATTTTGTTCCACTTCTTAATGGCAGTCGGGTAGCCACCTGATCCCAAGGTATGGTGGTATGTCTTCTGTTGGGCATTACGTTGGTTCTTTATCACCCGACTCACACCCTCTTCCGAAGTCTTGTACTGTACAAACTCATCCCAATAGGGCCTCTGCTTTGAGATCGGGCCTGGGACAGTAAAATCTGGTGCTATGTTCTTCTTGACATACGTCGTGTATAGGTGTTTCTTCCAAGTCTGAAACTGGGTGGCTATCTTCTTCATTGCCTAATCCCTAACTCGCTCCTTCAATTCATCACCATCTATTATATCATCATAACCATCTGTTTGGAGCGTGAAATGTACCAAGACATCATTCCAAATTAACGCCTTGTCACGATCGGAGACAAAACTGATATGAGGAGCATTGGTCTTCTTCTTCCATTCACGGGTACTAATCGGGAGCCGGTCCCGTACAAGGTAACCACAGTGGTGCACAAATTTCATTTTATTCGCCCCCCCCCGGTTCTCCTGTATCCACATTGAACTCCGAGATGATGAAGCGACCCTCCAATGGCTTTTTGGGACCTCGAACATTTTTACTCTTCGTTGTAGTTGTTGATGTCGATCCAGAGGGCTACAAAACATAAACATTATTTTTAATGTCATGAGCACACATAAGACATATGATAATATATATAGCTAATAATAAAAAATATATACTTGGCCAATATGTTGTTGCTCATTTTGTTCAAGAGCTAAGTACTAACTCCCGTCATCTGCATCCTCTTGCACATTATTTTTAGCACCATCATCGCCGGCAACTTGAGTGCCAGTGTTGATCAAATTCATCATCAACTCCTCCTCATCCATATTTCTCGGGTCGGCCATCTAGCTACAAAAAACAAAACCAATATATAGTACGTCAAATCTTTGCTTATTACATGCGTAAAATCTACGAACAATATGCATTATTAAATCTTGCCCCTCGGTCACGGACGCAATTCGCCACACTAGGACGAACTACGTCGGTACTAGGGCGAATTAGGGCTATACATAAACGGCCGAGGGCAAATTGCGTCGGTGACTAGGGCGAACCACGTCGGTGACATCAACAGCGCGGTTCGCCCTGGTGTGATTGTTTAGCATTAACGATAATGATAATACGAATGTTGATCAACTAGGCCACGAGAAAGGGCGGTGTGACAAGAGTGGCGGTGCTCCACTCCGCCGTATATATGTCTGTACACATGGGTGAACGAGGGCGGCGGTGCTCCGCCGTATACATAGAAACACATGGACGAAATGCATATGAATATTACTTTAGCAACATTAATATATTATATCTATATATTCAAAGTTCACAAATGAAGAAACATTGAAGTTTTCCTTCATTTGTCTGTAGCCATGCATGCAAGTCCAACCAAAACTGCTAACATCATCACATGTGATATTTTTGATAAACTAAAAACGCTTAGTTTACAAACTGGGTATCAAAATTGAGTTCCTATTTGACCATTATATATCCTACAACAAATCCTTCAAAAAAAAGACCCTACATGAATATATTTGGATAAAATTTCGTTAACAAACATTGATCTATGAAGATAGAAAAAATTCTTCTATTGAAACTGCATCTTGGAATAATGGCATATCATATAGTGATGAATATATGACGGTTGATGGGCTGGATCATTTTCAGCTTTAGTGACAACGACAATGGTTGCCATCCTGAGGAGTTTGTAATGAAAGTTCATTAGCGGATGGTTCGTAGCGTTGTTTCCAAATAATATATAGCGTGTTTATTATACAAGCCATGGATTTACATCGATCTAATTAATTTCTAAAGTAATTTCATTGGTGGTCCTTAATTAAACTTATCATGAGTTCATGTCCCAGTGATCTTAAAATGTATTTTTGTACCATAAAATGCAGTTTTTGACACTCTAATTAAACTTGCTAATTTATCCATATAATATCCAAATATTCAAAACTTGCGTTAAGATATGTTTTTTATTTAAAATCATTTAGAGTTCCAAATATTCATTTTTAGTTCCTAGATTTTGTGATTCAAAATTTGGAATTTTCAATCGACCTTGAGTGTTGACATGGCTTACACCAAAGTTGTAGTTTTTGACGTGATCTATAACTCGGCAGTGGAGGGCTCGGACGAATGTACAAAGAGATCGACGAATATATCACCTCGATCGAGCTCGGCAGTGTGGAGGGCCTCGGGCGCGGTGGGGCAATGCGCGGTGGAGGGCCTCGGGCGCGGAGGAGGGCGCGGTGGAGGGCCACGGGCGCACGCGGAGGAGGGGCACGGGCGCGCGCGGTGGAGGCCGCACGAGGAACAAGAGGGCGGCGCCGGTGTCACGGAAGGCGAACGGACGCGGCGCGAGGAAGAAGAGGGCGGCGGTGTTCGACGAGGAAGAAGACGAGCGGATCGATCTGCGCCAGGCGCTGGAGGTTATATATCAGAGAGAATTACAACCGGTGCCAGCCACCAACCGGGAGTAAAAACCCTTTACTCCCGGTGAGTATTACCAACCGGGAGTAAAGGTACCTTTACTCCCGGTGCGTGTTACCAACCGGGAGTAAAGGTATACCTTTACTCCCGGTTGGTAACACGCACTGGGAGTAAAGGGTTTTTTTGGCGGGCCACGAAACTGCAGCCCACCTTTACTCCCGGGTGGGCCTGCAGTTTCGTTTCCCGCCTGTTTTAAGCAATAGTCTTGTTAAATACAATAGAAATGCAATAGTTTTTGTTAAATACTTAGTAAATTAAATAAAAGGCATAAAATTATTTTGTTAAAAATATGAATTTTCTTTTTGTTTATTGCACATAGGAAAAATCTATAACATAACTTTTTTTATTTTTTGTTAGAATTATAAAACATAATGTAACTAATATTTATTATTTCGTTAATGCAAAAATGTAGTGTTTAATTAAAATTATTAAAACTATTGGTTTTGGACAGGAAATTTGTTTTTACATCATTTTAACGTTAATATTTTAATTTTTCATCACTCAGTATCCTAATTTACCTTTTTGAGAGAGAAATCCCACCAAATCAAACATTGATTTAATTTGAAACATGACATAATAAACATCTGAATTCACAATTATTACATAATATCTCAAACACACACTATATTAAATCACTATATCATCAAGTGGGCACAGCAGTGAACTTCTTCTTTACGTATGTCCCTTGGTTATGATCGCTTCGTAACCATAGAGTGTCCTCATCATTTACCAAGATGCTAGGGTCTTTGTTCACTTTGAAGGGCGGAATTCGGTCATCCTTTTCATATTCTTCTGACATGTCCGACTTGTCCTCAATTCCCACGATGACTCTTTTCCCTGAAAGAACTATGTGGCGCTTTGGCTCTTTGGTTGAGTCATTATCGTTTTTCCCTCTTTTTGGTTTGGTAGACATATCATTGACATAGAACACCTGATTCACATCCTTGGCAAGGACGAATGGTTCGTCTTTGTACCCAATATTACTAAGGTCTACTGTTGTCATTCCATACTCGTTGTCTACTATTACCCCGCCTCCGGTCACCTTGACCCATTGGAACTTGAACAATGGGATCTTCAAAGTAGGTGCATATTCTAGTTCCCATATTTCATCTATGCGTCCATAATATGTCTGCTTATTCCCATTCGGGTCTGTGGCATCTATGCGGACACCACTGTTTTGGTTGGTACTCCTTTTATCTTGGGCTACTGTGTAGAATATGTTCCCATTTATCTCGTACCCTTTGTATGTGACGATATGCCATGATGGTTGCATAGCCAATAAATACAGTTGCTCATGGATGCTCTCATCACCTTGACATTTTTTTCGCAACCAACTGCCAAAAGTTTCCATGTGCTTATGCGTAATCCAAGCTTCAGTCTTCCCTAGAAACTCGGATCGTAAGAGATCCTTGTGTGTCTCAATATACGGATCTACCAAAGAGGAGTTCTGTAGAACTGTGTAGTGCGCTTTATTGAAATAATCATCATCCATACCAATATATATTTTCCTCCCTAGTGTCCCCTTTCCGCTTAGTCTCCCCTCATGTCTCGATTCAGGAACACCAATCGAGTCAAGGTCGGGAATAAAGTCAACACAGAACTCAATGACCTCTTCTGTTCCATAGCCCTTGGCGATGCTTCCTTCTGGGCGAGCACAGTTGTGAACATATTTCTTCAGGACTCCCATGAATCTCTCTAAGGGGAACATGTTGTGTAGGAACACAGGACCGAGAGTGAAAATCTCCTTGACTAGGTGAACTAGGAGGTGTGTCATAATATCAAAGAAGGAAGGAGGGAACACTAACTCAAAGCTGACGAGACATTGAACCACATCATTTTGTAGTTTAGCTAGATCAGTTGGATCAATTGCCTTCTGAGAAATTGCATTAAGGAATGCACATAGCTTCACGGTGGCTAGACATACATTTGGAGGTAGAATTCCTCTTAATGCAACTGGAAGTAATTGCGTCATGAGAACGTGACAGTCATGGGACTTTAAGTTACAGAATTTCTTCTCTGGCACATTTATAATACCAGAATCCAGATGGTACCTTGATGTTGTTTAAGCATTCAAACATGATTTCCTTCTCCTCTTTGCTTAGAGTGTAGCTAGCAGGACGTAAGTAATGGCGTCCATCATCTGTCTTCTCTGGATGCAGGTTGTCTCTTTCTCTCAAACAACGCAGGTCCTGTCGTGCTTCAAATGTGTCCTTAGGCTTTCCATACACACCCATAAAGCCTAGCAGGTTCACACAAAGATTCTTCGTCAGGTGCATCACGTCGATCGAGCTACGGACCTCCAGGACTTGCCAATAGGGTAGGTCCCAAAATATGGACTTTTTCTTCCACATGGGTGCGTGACCGTTAGCGTCTTTCGGAATAGGTTGGCTTCCATGTCCTTTTCCAAAGACGACTTTCACATCATTGACCATATCGAGTACATCCTCACCAGTTCGGTTGCGAGGCTTGGTCAGGTGGTCTGCCTTCCCTTTAAAATGCTTGCCTTTCTTTCTTACGGGGTGATTTGTAGGAAGAAATCGACGATGGCCAAGGTACACGACCTTTCGACATTTTTTCAAGAATACACCTCTAATATCACCGAAGCAGTGTGTGCATGCATTATATCCCTTGTTTGACTGTCCTGAAAGATTACTTAGAGCAGGCCAATCATTGATTGTTACGAACAACAATGCTCGCAGATCAAAGTGTTCCTGTTTGTACTCATCCCACACACGTACACCTTCTTTATTCCACAAAATGAGAAGTTCATCAATAAGTGGTCTCAGGTACACATCGATGTCATTGCCAGGTTGCTTCGGGCCTTGGATGAGCACAGGCATCATAATGAACTTCCGCTTCATGCATAACCAAGGAGGAATGTTGTAGATACTTAGAGTAACAGGCCAAGTGCTATGACTACTGTTCTGCTCTCCAAAAGGATTGATACCATCTGTACTTAAAGCAAACCTTAAGTTTCTTGCGTCATTTGCAAACTTCGGGAATTCTCTGTTGATTGCTCTCCACTGGGACCCATCAGCAGGGTGTCTCAACATATTGTCTACCTTACGGTCTTCTTTGTGCCATCATAACAATTTTGCATGTTCTTTGTTTCTGAACAGACGTTTCAAGCGTGGTATTATAGGAGCATACCACATAACCTTGGCAGGGATTTTCTTACGCGGACGTTCGCCCTCAACATCACCAGGGTCATCTCGCCTGATCTTATACCGCGACGCATGGCATACCGGGCATGCATCCAATTTCTCGTACTCTTTGCCACGGTATAGGATGCAGTCATTAGTACATGCATGTATCTTCTCTATTTCTAGCCCCATAGGACAGACAACTTGTTTTGCTTCGTAGGTAGTGGCAGGCAATTCATTGTACTTTGGAAGCATCTTCTTTTGGATTTTTAGTAACTCTCCAAATCCCTTGTCAGATACACCATTCTTTGCCTTCCATTGCAGCAATTCTAGTGTGGTTCCCAACTTTTTCTGCCCTGCATCACAAGTTGGGTACAACAATTTCTTGTGATCTTCTAGCATCCGCTCGAACTTGATATTCTCCTTTTCACTTTCACATTCTCTTTGTGCATCACGAATGACCTGACAAAGATCATCAGCCGGCTCATCTTCTGCGGCTACCTCTTCTTCAGCTTCTCCCATTGCAGTATCATTGAAGCACGCACCATCAGGAATAATATCATTGTCGTCCCATTGTTCTTCTTCACCTTCTTCCATTACAACACCGGTTTCTCCGTGCTTTGTCCAACAAATATAGTTTGGCATGAAACCCGACTTGAACAAGTGTGAATGAAGAGTCCTTGAGCAAGGATATTCCACCGTATTCTTACATATGGCACATGGGCAGCACATGAAACCGTCGCGTTTGTTTGCCTCGGCCGCACGTAACAAAGAATGCACGCCGTCAATGAACTCTTGGGAGCGGCGATCAGCATTATACATCCAATGACGGCTCATCTGCATTACATGACATAAATATCATATTAAAACCTAGATCATAATTAATTATTTATACAACATGCGTGCCACCACAAAGGATACAAATTTATGAAAGCATCGCTACAATGTAGACAATCCCAACTACCACTAAAAGAACTAAAGCTAAAATACATTTCAGGAGCACAAGGATTTCGTGACCAATCTCAACTAAAACAGACAGATCCCCCGATTGTGCAACATCTTTGGGCTTCTTCGGCTGGATCACTGCCTCATTAGCCGCCGTATCTGCCTGTTGTGCAAGATATTTTTGCACGAGTTCAACATACTCTTCCTCCCAGTAGAAGCCTGAACATCGTCCACTGCCATCCCACTGAAATTAAAACAAAAATTAGAACTTTAATCACAACCATCATGAAAATAGGTATAAACTAACCATAATCATTAAATACGATAAAATAACTCACATTGCGATCCGGACACATGTAGAAGATACGATCCTTGTTGGGACCCTCCTTCTTCACTCGGTACTCCATCACAATCTTCGTCTCATCACGACACTTGCCGCATGGAATGAGAGGAAGGCCCGGCCTAAGTCGCTTTGGAAACCCATGAGAGGCCGAGGACCCGGAAGCAGTTGCCATCTACTCTCTATACTCATTTTTTAATACACTATAAATTTCTCCTTTTATAAACAAATAAAATTAACAAACTATAAAATTATCTAGATCTCTAAACAATGATATTTTTAATGGTCATTGTGTTCTCGTCTTTTACTGCGGCAGGTAAGTAATTCATATGATATTTCCGCAAATTAACAGAAGAATGGGAATGTACACACATAACAGACTACTACGACGATATCGGGACGTGTGAATAAATAATCATCCGTACTAGTTGACCTTGCTTACGTGATCATCTCGGCGAGCATTTCTCCACCGGACGGCACCGTACTTGGCCACGGAAGAGCTCCAATTCTACGAGGAAGGGAACACGGTCTTCCACGACCGTTGCCGCTCTCCCTCGTAGAATCAAAGCTCCTCCTTGACGTCCGTTACCGCTCGGCAGAGAACATGCTCACCGAAATGAACACGGTCCGCTAGTTCAACTAGTACGGATTTTCTATAATTTTCTAACTATTTTCTAAGTTTTTCATTTCATAAAAAGTTAAAATAAAAAGTACGGTGATTGACAGACTACTACGACGATATCGGGACATGTGAATAAATAACCATCCGTACTAGTTGAACTTGCTTACGTGATCATCTCGGCGAGCATTTCTCCACCGGACGGCACCGTACTTGGTCAAGGAAGAGCTCCGATTCTACGAGGAAGGGAACACGGTCTCCCACGACCGTTGTCGCTCTCCCTCGTAGAATCAAAGCTCCTCCTTGATGTCCGTTACCGCTCGACAGAGAACATGCTTGCCGAGCTGAACACGGTCCGCAAGTTCAACTAGTACGGATTTTCTATAATTTTCTAACTATTTTCTAAGTTTTTATTTATATATACTACGTTTAGGTACGGTGATTGACAGACTACTGCGACGATATCGGGACATGTGAATAAATAAACATCCGTACTAGTTGACCTTGCTTACGTGATCAGCTCGGCGAGCATTTCTCCACCGGACGGCACCGTACTTGGTCAAGGAAGAGCTCCGATTCTACGAGGAAGGGAACACGGTCTTCCACGACCGTTGTCGCTCTCCCTCGTAGAATCAAAGCTCCTCCTTGACGTCCGTTACCGCTCGGCAGAGAACATCCTCGCCGACCTGAACACGGTCCGCAAGTTCAACTAGTAAGGATTTGCTATAATTTTCTAACTATTTTTTCTAACTTTATATTTATATATACTTTAACCTTCTTTCATGTAAATATGCAAGCTTGAAGTGATTTTGAGCTCAAATTGCTTACAAATAAAAAAAACCACAATAAAGAACCATAAATATATATAGTGAACAAAATGGCATAAGAAAATGGTAAAAAATGAGAGTATGAGATTGGTAACCTTTACAACTGAAGAATCGACGGAGGAATCGAAGAAATCGATGAAGGAATCGAAGAATGGATGGAGGAACAATGGAGGGAGGGAGGAAGCAAGAACACTACTGCAGTGAGCTTCAAAATGTGCTGAGCTCGGGCTCGGGGAGGAAGGAGGAGACGGCCGATTTATAAAGGGAGAACATTTAGTCCCGGTTGATGGATCCAACCGGGACTAAAGGTAACTTTCCAACCCCGGGCGCAGCCACGGCCCGGGAGTAGACCTTTACTCCCAGTTGGATCCACCAACCAGGAGTAAAAGTATACTTTTAGTCCCGGTTGGTGGCTCCAACCGGGACTAAAGGTCCCTGCCACCTCTGTCTGGCGCAGTAGCCGTTGGGCAGGGACCTTTAGTCCCGGTTGGATCCACCAACCGGGACTAAAGGTATCTCTAGTCCCGGGCGCAAAAAATCCCGGGACTAGAGCCCATTTTCACCGAGGATCAAAGGTCTGTTCTCTACTAGTGAGTGTAAGGTCTAAAAGCTCTTTAGCAGTCATTACTAATTCTAATGCGTTACTTTTAAAAGTTACCTTTAATGGTACCGTTTATATATATATATATATATATATATACTACTACATTGTTTTCGTGAGAGCAGTTGCAGCTACTATGAACATTATTTAGTATCTTGAGAACATATTAATGGATTAAAACAACATGACCTATAATATTCTTTTCCCTAGCAATTTCTGACTTCAAGGCTGAACTAGTAATCAGTTACGAATAAAAGCAATATATTTTTGTCCATAAGCTAATATATAACATTTAATTATTGAAATGAAAAAATAGAATTATTATTGAACATTATGATATCCGAATTGGAGACAGATGCCAAAGATCTGATTATTCATATTATATAGGATCTATATTGATCTTCATATTTTGAAAATGTGCTATCCGATTCAATAGCTGGGGACGATACTAGGGACACTCGTATCTAAGAGCATCTCCAAGAGTCTTTCCAAATTTCACTCTCTAAATCATCATTTGGAGAGAGCCATTTCTATAGAAATCGCTTTCTATATCTTTCTATTCTTCAATAATTTTTTTATATCTTGTGTGTACTCTAGAGAGTCATTCTTATTTTCTATCTTTGGCTAGCGTGGAATCTGGAATAGAAGATGACTATATTTAGATAACCAAACAAAAGCGGTTGGAGGGTATTTTTCCCATCAAAATCTCTATTCCTAACAATTACTCCCTTCGTTCCAAATTATATGTCGCTTTGACTTTTTTCATACATAGAATTTACTATGCCAGACATATGTTATATCTAAATGCATCCCAAGGGGCCGACTCAGATCAGATCATCTTTCCTTGCTGTCACCACTGTGGATGGGTTGCCGGCCTTCGAGCCACTGTATACAGACCAGCCAGCCCTGAGGTCACCTCCACACAGGATGCCCTCGCGCGGAGCTCTTCGAACCCCAGCCACCCACACAGACACAGCACCGGCACACCCACGCCGGTCTGCCATCCCTCGCGACAACTCGCCATCCTAGTCCCTCTGTCTCCCTCACCTAGTCTGCCCGTATGCACCACGCAACCCAGCCACCAAGCCTAAGTCTTCCACCTCTTCTTCCTGCTGCCGAGCCGTAGATGCCAGCCATCGCAACCCTACCTCGCCATGAGGTCACGTGCACTGTGCACAGGATGCCACGATTTGGCACACGACAAGTCCCATCGGGCATTTGCTCGAGCGGCTGGCAAGCGCTCTTAAGTGACCGCTGTCCCTTCTACTCTGCTGGTCGAGGTCTGGAAGTCAGAGGACATGATCCGGCCCAGCTAAAACCTTCCACATCCCAGCCAAAAGCCCCCCGGCCTGATCGAGATCTCCTGGCCTATCGGTACGGCCCAAATGGACCCAATATGCCCCTGCCATCTCTTCATTAATTGAGTGTCAACTAATAGACTAATGCTTTGCTTGAGATGGGTACGTTAGGTTAGTTCATAAGATGGTGTTGAACATGGCATGCATGGTGGAGATGATGAAGTCCATAATGCAGGTGCTCAACTTAGAGATAAAGATGATGAATGGATGAGAAGAATGGAGGCAAACCCGATGGCTAAGGTATAACTGAGTAGGGTTTTTCTCTTTTATCGGCCTCGGTGCGTAGACAAGTGATTGGCCGGTATAAAGAGGGGATTTTATTTGGCTAATATGGGTGTCTAAGCAGTGGCGGAGCGTGCCTAAATGTGTAGGGGGGGGGGGGGGGGGGGGGGGGGCAAATTCAAACCTACACTGCTACAGTAAATTACCAACAGTAATATAGACAATTGAAATTCCATGGAATGACCTTTGTTTTTTCAAGTTCTAGTCAGACTACAATGAATAATAAAAAAAATAATGTCAAAGTTGAATGAAGAATATGTGCAGATTGGCATACTTGCAAGCTGCCTTTGGCTCATCAGCAAGAATGGAGTAGCTAGCAAGCATATATAGGACAACGAGAGAGGTAGTAGTTAATTGCATGCATGCAGCGACTCGCAAACTTCCATTGGTGCAGCCGTGTATTCATGGTAGAACTGCAGAGCAAGAGGGGGCCAGGACCCAGTTTGGCCCTAACGTAGCTCCGCCAGTGTGTCTAAGTGCCACCAGGTGAGAACTAACAATCTATATATATTAGTTTGAGTGGCACGCGCAATAAGGAAGCAAGTGCAAACCTTTGAAAAATGTTTTGGAAATGATAGGGCTAAATAATAGGGTTCCCTTTTTCTCTGTAATATTCGGTGTTTTCTTTTGTATCGTAAAACAAACATTTATTTGGTTGTTATGTACTCGTATACTCTTATTGTCGTGTATATAGTTTATCATGCATGGCTGTTATTGGTTTGAACCGGCGTTGTAAAGACTCTAACCCAAATCTAGGCCTCTTGGTTGACTAGATCGCAAAAAAATATTTCATAGGAGTAATATCAATGCTCTAGACTTTTATCTTTGTTATAACTACCTCCGTCTCTAAATAAACAATTTCTAGAGTTGTAAGTCGAACTTTTTAAAATTCGACAGAATTTATAAAAAAATGTAAAGATTTATGATACCAAATTAGTACCATTAGATACACCTAAAATATATTTATATATTGTGTTTATTTGTTTTCATAAACAATCTGTGTCATTTTCTAAAAATTCGGTCAAACATAAAAAAAATGACTTTAGACACCTCTAGGATTGGGTTTATTTAGGGATGAAGTACCATTTAGCAAACCTAGGCCTCCTATGATAGTGTTGTAACGTTCTTCTTTCTGGTAATGAAAGAAAAAAAAAGTCTGGTAGCTATCCTAATAAAAAAATCATTAGGTGATGAGTATGACAGGCTATATACCTGGGCAATAAGTGACTTTGGATCTTTCCTTAAAATTTTCTCGATTTGAGCATCTAGCTCATTGAGATCATTAATAACCATCTCGGTTGTAGGCCTTTTATTTCGGTTAGTCTCCACACAACTCATTGCAATTTCAGTACATTTCTTCACTCCTAGGAGGTCTGTTTCGTTCCATTCATAGCCTGCAGTTGCCTGCATCTTTTTCTTCCAGTATTCTTGTACCTGCGAAGTTACAATATAAATATACCATTAATATATATGTCTAGGTGTGCATGAAATATATATAATATGGTATAATGTGAAAAGAATTAAAGGAATAACGGACGTTTCTTACACTCGCAAGAAATTCTGGACGATGTTTTTCTAGGAACTGTTGACTGTAGCGTGAGTCGCAATAATCGTTGTAGCCATTTTCTCCCGCCATTAAGCGGAAAATTATGACTCCAAGACTGAACACGTCATTCTTTGGTGTGACTATTCGATTATTTATGTATTCTGGTGGCATGAACCCACTGTATGAAATCATAAGAACCACATGTATATAGTTAGCAAGTACTAGTATTGGACTTCTATGTATCAGGCAGTTGCACAGAAAAAAAAAAGGGTATGGTGAGTTCACTCTTGCACATCATAAACGTAGAAAATAGGAGTGAACAATATTTTTATTAAATTGCATCTGTATATGTCCTTAACTCAAAATATCTGTCTCTGATACCATATGCACCATTCAGTTAAACAGCAAGAGCACCATAAATATGCTTACTTAAGGATTTATCTACATAACAGGGATATCGAGTATGGCCACTAGAACCATATGTCAACTTACAGTGTTCCTTTCGTAGTGCTTGTTTTGTGGGTCATTGATTCACCGAAGAGCCTAGACAAACCGAAATCTCCAATTTTGGGCACCATGTTCTCATCCAACAATATGTTTTCAGGTTTTAAGTCCAGATGGTAAATATAATTCTTCTCACCTCTTCCTTTATGAAGATAGTGTATACCCTCACAAGTCCCTTTAATTATTTTGTAGGTTGTGGGCCAATCATGTATGCACGACTTATCTGCAGAAGGGATACAAATGTGCATTTCTCAATGAAAAATTGGATAAAACCATTTTCGGCTAATCTAAATATATAGAGTATAATAGTAGAATCGAGGAGGTAGAGCACCAATATATCGTACCAGAAATATGCTTGAGAAGGCTTCCTCCCTGCATATATTCGAAGCAGAGAGCTCGCTCTATTACTAGAGCAAAAACAAGTTTTCCGTTGTGCTCAGTATGTTTGTGTGCTATCTCATAGCAGTATCGAATCAGCCGGATTACATTTTTATGTTTAACCTTCATAAGATTATTAAATTCATTTTCAAACGCCTCATCCTCAAGTCCGGGCACCAAACACTACTGGAGTGGTTGTGAATTTTCTATGCATTTTTTTCGGTACGCACAGAAAAATTATGATTTTTCTGTCGGTTCCAAAATATCCCGACAAAAAATACGAAAATCCATAAAAAATTGTATGATTTTTTTTTTGTGCGTGACAATACACACACGGAAAAAATCAGCACTCACAGAAAGATGCAATTTATTCTGTCGGTTCTTTAAAAATGCACAGGAAAAAATATGTGCACGTACAGAAAAATCCTAACCCTAACCCACCGGCCGCCGCGCCCCAAACACTCTCTCACGCACGCACTAGACCGCGCCCCCTCCCTCACTCTCTCCTTTCAGTGCCTCGCGACTTAGCGCCACGCCCCTCCCTCTGCGACTCAGCGCGGGGACTCCTCCCCTCCCCGAGCAGCGCCGTCACTCCTCCCATACCCAAGCAGCGCCACCGCTCCTCCCCTCCTCCCTCTCCCTCTTCATCGACGCGGCGGGCGCGGCCCCTCTCCTTCACCCCCGGATCCGGCCAAATCCATGGCGGGCGCGCCCCCAGGCGGCTGGATCTAGCGCCACCACCTCCATGCCGACGGCCGCGCGCATCGTCATCAACTCCGGCGGTTCTACTCTCCCTCCCTCACCGGTGGCGCGAGGATGAGGCGGGGCCGCATCCGGATCCATCACCGCCGCCGCCGACCGAGCAGATCCGCACCCTCCCCTTCTTCTCCCCCGCCGGTGCCCCTCCCCTCCCCCTTCTTCACCTGGCTGGATCCGGCCCTCCCTCTCCCGGATCCAGCCGGTGGCTGCAGTGGTGGTGGTGGTGGCCGGTAGCGGGGCGTGGTGGTGGCAGCGGCCCTCCCCTCCCCTTTCTTCTCCCCCGCCGGTGCCCCTCCCCTCCCCCTTCTTCTTCCCTGGCAGGCGCCCCTCCCCTCCCCCTTCTTCTTCCCCGGTGGGTGCCCCTCCCCTCCCCCTTCTTCACCCGGCCGGATCCGGCCCTCCCTCTCCTAAATCCGGCCGGTGGCTACGGTGGTGGTGGTGGTGGCCGGCGATGGGGCGTGGTGGTGGCGGTGGCCCTCCCCTCCCCCTTCTTCTCCCCCGCCGGCGCCCCTCCCCTCCCCCTTCTTCTTCCTTAGCGGGTGCCCCTCCCCTCCCCTTCTTCACCTGGCCGAATCTGGCCCTCCCTCTCCCGGATCTGGCCAGTGGCTACGGTGGTGGTGGTGGCGGCCGGCGGCGGGGCGTGGTGGTGGCGGTGGCCCTCCCCTCCCCCTTCTTCTCCCCCACCGGTGCCCCTCCCCTCCCCCTTCTTCTTCCCCGGCCAGAGTTCAGCTGCCTTGGTTTCTCAGTTCAGCTGTAATGCAGCGTGTGTGGTTCCTCTGACTGGTTGGCAAATAGCTGCTATTGAGTCTGGACAACAAGTTTGTCATCAATCCACTGAAACCAGTACCTGCATCTCCTTTCAGTGTATTAGTCATTAGGAGTACTAGGAGTTCAATAGCTGCAATCTAGCAGGAAAACAAATTTGTGCTATTCTGGAATTCCGAATGCATGTAGTGTTCTATCCATTTGCTTCTACTTCCTATATGACTCTAGACAAAGAAAATTAGTAGCCATGGTTGATCCTATCTGTTTTACCTTGCATCCATTGTAATCTCACTTTTTGTCAACTTCGTTATAGCTGTTTTGTATTCTTACTTTTTGTCAACTTAAGATGCAGTGCGGTGTAAATTGCTTGATGAGATGTCTCTCAAGGTTGTATTGAAAAATCTGGAAGGCTGGCTACTTACACATAGAAACAACTTTAGGTTTATATAAAAAATCTTTGTGGTTTAATTTGCATTTGCACATCCAAAATGATTTCGATATTACTGGAATGAAATTTAGGTGTGCATACTGCTGCTTGGGTTCTCTATTATCTTTTTCCTGCTATATGATGATTCTCAGAAACCTGCAGAATGCAGGTTACTTTTGAGCAGTCTCATTTACAATTGTATCTGAATATAGTAAGATTTTGTGTCATCTTAGCAGCGTGATAACAGGAGCAAAGCATGTTTATTTCAGCCAGCCTACAGGAACCATGCCAGTTGATTTTCTTATTATACTACTTTTAGAACTAATACTTGGAGCGTAATTGGCAACTGAATTATGCTACCTCTAGAATAAAAGTGCTATATACATTTAGAATGCTATCTTGGTTATGCTACTTTTAAAACTTTTGCATGCATGGATGCCATGTTATGTTAGCAATATTTTTCTTTCTTTTTTCCTTGATTTGAATATGGGGAAATCACATCACCAGCCCTTCTAAGAATCTAGAGAAATCACATCAGCAGCCTCCTATTGATTTGAATGTATGTTATGTTAGCAATATTTTTCTTTCTTTTTTCCTTGATCTTTTCTTACTAGTAGGCTAGTAGTGTAAAGCATTTTGACAGGAAGGACATCTTGTAACCTTGTATGTGCATCAGGTAAACCTTATCGATGGCTTAAAATATTATGCCGACGTATTCTAAACGCACAATTAAAGCCAACATATGTATCCTCTTAGTCATTTAGTTCTTTGTATCTGCATTTTGTACTGAATTTATGTGATATCCATTTACATGCCCATCCACTTGCAATGTGTGGTACGAAAAAGTAAAGTTAGTGTTTGTTTCTTACCTGTTGCGTATTTAACCAGTTGAGTATTAACAAAATGTTATCTGAACGCTTAGTTATCTGCAGGGGCTTTGGCTAAACAAATTTCATACTTTCCAATGACAAGTTACAACTATGGGATATGTAGGATGGCTTTTTTTTCTACTGAAGTCTGGAGGAACTTAGCAAATACTACCTCCTGTATCGCAGTGACATTTTGGTTTTGCCCTAAGTTCTAATCTGTGTTCTATGCTTTCTCAAAGTGTATTAAGGTTGCTTGTGTTTATAGCACAAAACATGTGTCTCGAATCAGAACAAGAGCTTAAATGTTTTTTTAGCAACATGTTGATAACTTTTGAGATAAAATAGCTAGCATGAAATCTCCTAAATATCGCTGATAAATCAATTAAAAGAAGCTCTCATTGAACAGGTCTTATGCACACTTTCATTATCTTCCAAATGTTCCATCTCAGTTACATATGACTCATGCTTTTCGAAATTGTCTTTCCTATTTCTATAATAGGAGTCAAAAAGTCAGAAATTCTCCGCAGCCAGTTGCAAGTAAGAACTATTCTTTATGCCCTATTGCATGATGGCTTGTCATCTGTTATTGTTCCTTGCAATCATGTCCGTCCACAGCTATGAAAGTGGGTACTATTAGAGGATATGTGTAGAACTTCAAGTAGAGAGACCTAATCTGTTCATTCCCAACTGAATTCTTGTTTTCATAAATGGCACCTGCACTAGTAAGCCATGAGCATGTGTGTTGTCTGAGCCATCTAGCACCTTTATGGCACAAGTATGCCTCTTGCCAGTTCTGATTCCTACTTGGCCAAACCCATGTTCACTTAAAACTAATTATTAATTCCACTGCTCACTTGAACTATTTATTTATTGATTACAACTTAAGTCTGTTATGTTGAGAAAATCCACCTAGAGTTCTTTCTTAGCACCTTGAGATTAAGCCTGTTATATTGAAAAAGCCCACCTAGACTGCTTCCATAGCAACTTGAGATGTTTGATCACCTTTCAGAGTGGTCTTCACATCCTTCTAGTCTGGCCTTTGCATTTCTCTGTTTTGTGCCTTGGGTGATGCCGACATGCATGTCTTGATTCCAGTCGCTGCTTCTCAATTAGCTCCTTTCTTTTTTTCTGAAATTTATTTATGGTGTAATAATCTTTTAGCTGTCTTATGACATTATTGGTAATCCCTTATCTGATTGCCATAACAGGTTGCTCGAGCAGAGGCTGAACATGCCATTCAACTTAGGCAACGATTAGATGGTGCCGTTGTCGCAAATGGCACAGGATCTAGTTCTAGTCTGCTAATGATTACCCCAACAGAACAAACAACTGCTATGATACAGGGTTCTAGAGTATTCATGTTGAACATGTAGATGACCAGATATCATATCTGTATATATGATATATGTGCTGATAGATCAGATTGATTCTATTTTTGACATAAGTGTTGACTCCATTCATGATGAACTACTGATTTGTGTATTATTTGAATGAAACCTTGTTGGTCATGCACAGAAATTACTGTATGAAAAATATATATTTTAATATGTTGTTGCTACTATTTTAAAATAATTTTTTTGTGTGTTTAACTCTTTTTTCCTATGAGGCTGGCTACACAGAAATATTATTTTTAATCTGGGCGAAATGAATTTTTCTGTGAGTTCACCTAGACCGACAGAAAAAAACATGTGTTTTTCTATACATTTATTTCTTTTTTTTGTGTGGATTAACACATAGAAAAATTAGTTTTAATCTGGGCGAACATAATTTTTCTGTGCGTGAGACCCACAGAAAAATTGTTTCTGACGGCAGAAAAATATTTTTCTAACGATATTCACATTTTTCTATGTGTTTTCGCACACACAGAAAAAAGCGAAATTCCAGTAGTGAAAAACAACTTCTTTACAGCAACTTCCTCCCCATTGTGGAGGCAGGCAGAGGGAGCCCAAGCGTCAGGAATTATTGCTGGATGGAAGACCCGATGCACCGGTTGACCGATTTCGGCCCAACACATCCAAAGCTCAGTTGCCCTTACTCTTCGGTGAATGTGCCACCGTCACCGTCAATTCCTGCTTAATGTGACGTGGTGACTGATTGGGCCCATGGCGCACCATCACCCTACATGTTATCTAAGAGCAAGGCCAATAAGCTTGGCTGTTAGCCAAGTCCACGTCATCTTGAGACAACACAAGAGATAAGTAATACAACAGCTTGGCTGTACAAGAAACACTCATGTATTTAAAGTCACTGAAGTACACCTGGACCTGCTGATCAATACTAAACACATCTCTGTAGCTACTTGTGTTGCTGGCACATTCAGGTCTATGGACATGTTCACAAATAAATCAAACAAGGTGTCGACTGAAGCAAATAAGCAATAATATTGTTCACTGGTAAAATATGATGGCTCTTACAACCAAGTTCATAGCATCAGATAGACTAAGGACACACACAAACTTAAAAGCTTAAGGAATAAAACATGGTCTACAGTGCAACTAAAACTTGATCAACAAAAGAAGGCTACTACCATGAGCAGCTATTACACTAATGACTTGGAAATAAATCTAGCATCCACAGTTATCAATTTATTTAGCCATATCTCTTGATGACCAGCAGCCACGCGCCGATGATACTTAGGTCTTTAGGAAGAACCCCCAACAGGAACCTGTAAGAAATGGACAAGTATATTAATGAACGGTATGACAAACAATAATAAACCTAATGAACGGTTATATCTTACATGTAAAAGAAAGAGGATATTGCAGGCACAACTAATTATTTCTCCTATTGGCAAACTTTTGCCAAATATGCTCAATTAAGTCTTTTTCAGTTGGGTATGTGTTGGTTGATGATGGATATCTGCTCTTCTACGTAAAATTTCATGAAATTTGGGCCACCACCCTTTTGTACTTCTGGAGGTAGAGCAATTGATGATCCACCATGCTCATTCAAGTCAATAGGAAATTTCACCATCTCTTTCTCATTTTCGACTATCATAT
This sequence comes from Miscanthus floridulus, assembly GCF_019320115.1. Taxonomy (NCBI): domain Eukaryota; kingdom Viridiplantae; phylum Streptophyta; class Magnoliopsida; order Poales; family Poaceae; genus Miscanthus; species Miscanthus floridulus. The sequence goes on from NC_089595.1 coordinate 5,814,063, forward strand.
TGTGGAGTATGACACAAGCTTTCATTATTCTCCCAATACTCTTCCTTTTCCACAGCCATGATGGACGACGCACGATATTAAAACGTGACTGAAAAGCACGCTCAATATCTTTCTTGCACCCTTCTTAGTTCAATGCATACAACTTGTGTTTCTCCATCTGAGGTGCTTTTATTGACTTCACAAAGGCTGCCCATTCTGGGTATATTCCATCAGCAAGGTAGTAGCCCGTGTTATATTGCCTCCCATTAACAGAAAACTAAACTTGAGGTGCTTGACCTTTAAATGCTTTAATGAATAACGGGGACTGATTCAACACATTAATGTCATTATTAGAACCAGGCACACCAAAGAAAGCATGCCATATTCTGAGATCCTGTGAAGCAACTGCTTCCAGGATTATCGTTGGGACTCTGTAGTCACCACGGGTAAATTGCCCCTTCCAAGCCGTAGGATAATTTTCCCACCTCCAATGCATGCAATCGATGCTTCCCAACATGCCTAGAAAGCCATGAGACTCATTGACCTGAAGTAGACGCTGCATATCTTCAACTGTGGGAGCACGAATATACTCCCCTGAGAACACCTCAATCACACCTTGTGCAAACTTGTCTAAGCACTCCAATGCAGTGCTCTTCCCAATCTTCAGGTACTCATCAAGGGCATCAGCAGGCGTGACATATGCAAGCATGCGAATTGCTGATGTGCACTTCTGCAGAGGCGAGAGCCCTTGGCGATTTGCACAATCTGCTCTTAGAGTGAAATAGGGAGACCACTCGCTTAGGGCATTGATGATTCGTAGGAAGAGATGCTTTCTCATCCTAAATCTAGTACGGAACATTCTTTCAGGGTAGAGGGGATTTTTAGCAAAGTAATCAGCTACAAGACATTGGTGAGCAGCTTCATGGTCCCTTTGGATACACTTCCTTGGACCACTTTGGCTATGAGAAGGTCCTGAGTTGAAGGTGTCTATCAGCTGTCTAGCAATGGAGCCTAGGACATTTTGTTGGGCAATATACTCTTCCATAATGTTGGCTGGATCTAGTTCCTCAGAATCATTAGAATAGGAAGAAGACGAGTCATACATAGTTGGGAGAGATGTTTGAGATGGAAAGAAGATGAGTTTCAGAGGAGAGGAGATGAGAGAGCAATATATATAGATGGAGCATAGACGATAGTTATGTGATTTACTAATGTTGACTGCATGATGGTTCCGCTTGTATCTTTCATACTGAGTGCTCTGTATGTCTCCAGCATAGCCGACTTAGCATTTTCTTTGGCTACAAGGTGGTTAAGTCTAGCCGATTCAAGCTTCTCGCCTAAAACAGGTTTCTAGGTTTTAAACATCTTTTCTCGACTTTCATTTGTGCCCTAAAGTTTTGTAAGCTGCTGTAGGACATCATCCATCTGTGAAGGACATTTCTTGGCCTCTTTCTTTGACTTCTTGTTGTCTATTGGACGAACTTCAGATTGTGCCAAAGAGGTCATGAGCTCTCTTACACTCCCCTCAGTATCCAAATTCCTTTTATTTGACTGCTCCCCCTCCACCAGTTGCACTTGCCACTTTGGTCCATCACGTAGAATCTTCCAACAATGCTTGAACGTAAATGGACCATCTTTGTATTCCTCATAGATAGCTTTGGCCTTCTCTAGTATCTGGTCATCAGAATGACCACTAGGCCAAATTGATATAGCCTCTTTCCATGAGCTGCAAAACCAAGTGAGTTTTTTCTTAATTTTCTGAAGGTGGTCCTTCAATTGCTTTGATGTTCTTCTTCTATTTTTAGGGGTGGTACTATTATACTCATTAGTAACATCTCCCCAATATCGATCAGTCTTCTTGCAATTGCCATTGATTGGATCATTTGAATTGTTCAACCATGCAACCACCTACAGTTCAAGCAATTTTAGTGTTGTTAGCCATGCAAGACGTATATTAAAATACAAAATAAATATATAATAATGCAACTCACCAAGCGCTCTTCCTCCGGCTTCGTCCATTGTAGCCGTCTGTCAATCCTAGCGCCATTTCCATCATCCTCATCATTGTCTGTCAATCCTAGCACCATTTCCATCATCCTCATCATTGTATAAATTGATCAAGGGCTGGGGTCGCAGATGAGACTCAGAAACTGACATTCCTGGACTCCTTTTCCCTCTACTTCCAGGAACTAAATGAGGTGGGATCGCTTGGGGAAGTGTCGGACTCCATGGATTATTGAAAAAACCGAGGAAACCACCAGGTGGGCGATTATCCACACCCCTATAGCTAGATAAATCAATCCACATGACTATAACAGCTTAAAAAGGGACGAAGTCAACTAAAACTAGAATACTCGTACATTAAAAAACAGGATTCCTTTCAGATGTGCAGAGAAATTTAGGATAAATATTGCTACATACTAACAAGCTCTAGAATAAAGACTAGTAACGAGAGGATCTCCCAACTTTCCACTGATATATTTGATGTAAAAAAAGATGCAAAGATGTACGCTGCAGGAGGTACTTGCCATTTGTTTGGATCAGAGTCGATGTCATCTTTTCGAACTGGTTGGGAAGACGATGCAGCGGCGCCACTACCACAGCTAGGCGCAGGCCACCACGGCATAGCTTGCTGGGGCACCGGTGGCCCGCACGAAAGGGCTAGGAGCTGCAGACCCCGGCGTGGTCTTCATGGAAGTTGGTGGTGCAGGAAAACACCCAGGCATGGAGGACACTGGTGGTCACTACGTGAAAAAAGATTTGTAGCAACTGAGTAATTTTTTTATAGGGGCGGCTGGTGATGGAGCCGCCTCTACAGTTGTGTGCTCAGGAGCCCAAAGACCAGTCGCCCCTACAAATGAAACAACAGGGACGGCTGGTGATACGAGTCGCTCCTACAAATGGGTCCGATTTGTAGGGGCAGCTCACTCACCAGCCGCCCCCGGTGTTGGTATTTGTAGGTGCGGCTGGTGATTGAACCGCCCCTACAAATGCTCCATGTATAAACACCTGCTATTTGTAGGGGCGGCTCAATCACCAGCTACCCCTACAAATGACCCACATATAAAAAAATTGCAGCACCTTCTTCCTCCTCGGGTCACTCACTCCAATCCGTTAAAGAAAGGTGGGGAGGCCTTAGGCACCTCCCAAAAATTGCTTTACTAAGGGGGAAAGGTTTTGGTCTTAAATCCTTTGGTGGAGAGGTTGTAGAAGGTAAGAAAATGCTATTCCACAATTTTTTTGAAGTTTTAATGGTTGGTTAGTGAGTAATTAGAGTTTTATTTTTCTCTCTCTTCTATGGTGATTGAGCTCTTTATGAAGCAAATTAGACCCAAGTTTTGAATGTACTAGGGTAAATTAGGTAGGGGAACAAGATTATACCCTTATTTGTTCCATGTTTCTTAATTTTAGTGAACAATTAGTTAGTTTTATGGATGTTTCATGTGCATGTAGATCTAGATCTAGGGTTTGGTTTTTTTATTAATTTTGTTTTTTAAATTTGTGTTTGATGAAATTGGAGTAGGGTTTGTATGAAAGATATTGGGTAAAATATAATTGTTGTCTTTGAAATTATTTATTGTAATCAACAAATATGTATTTTAATTATTTATGGATAAATGGGCCATTAATTAATTTTCCTCTACCATGGTGTGTTTGTATGCTTCATGTAATTATATTTGATTTATATTCGTATATATCTGAAGTATATACAATTATTCTCAAGTAATTATTAATTTGATTCATTTATATATATATATATATATATATATATCTGAATAAGTAGTCCTTTAATGTTTGTTTTGTTGTTGTTGTAAAAGATGGAGTACAGGAACTCTTGGATGTATGGTTCGTTAAGGTTCAAGGCAGGTTTCCATGAAGAGGTGGATAAATTTATTGAAGCCACAAAGAAGCATGCAACGACATTGACAGAGAATAAGGATACAATTATTTGTCCTTGTAAAGATTGCAAGAACCGTATGTCATGGACAGATGTGACTATCATCAGATCATATTTGATTATGCGAGGATTTGTTGAGGACTACACAGTGTGGATTCATCATGGTGAAACGGTTATTGTTAACAACGAGGATGAGGAGGAATACGACGACGAAAGTATAGAATCCCTGTCCCAATATTCAGCAGAGCTTGATGCACGAATGGATTCCGAGTTTGGCAATGAACAAGGTGGTGATGCTGGGGGTGGGATGGTAACGATGAAGGTGGTGCCAATAATGATGGTGGAGCACGTGTCGAGGAAGAAGATGATTTGAGCCCTTGGACCAGAGATTTTAGTAAATAGCCCAAAAGGTCTAGAAAATTTGGAAAGGGTAACAAAAGCATCGAAGGAGACTGTGTATGGTGTTGAAAAGGGTTGTCCAACACATTGTACATTGCTATATTTTGTGCTTGAGCTACTCATCCTGAAGGCTAAGTACGGCTTGTCAGACTGCAGTTTCAATGATCTATTGCATCTCTTGTCATGGGTGCTGCCACAACCAAACTTAGTTCCCGCCAACACATACCAAGCGAAGAAGGTCATAAGTCCATTGACAATGGGGGTTGAAAAAAATCCATGCATGCCCCAACCATTGTATACTTTTTTATGGCGAAACATTCAAGTCACTGGATAAATGTCCTCGGTGTGGGGCCAGCCGGTACAAGAACAATGACATTTACGGTGGGGACAAAGTCTCCACGGGGAAAAAGAGGAATAAGAAGGGTATAAAAAAGGTGGTATAAGAATCTCAGCCCCTAGAGGACATTCCATTAGGCAACGATGCAAAGCAGAGAAGAATTCCTGCCTTGGTAATGTGGTACCTGCCAGTGACCGATAGCTTGAGACATATCTTCCTAAACCCTAAAGAAGCCACAGTCATGACATGGTGGGATGATGAGTGCAAGGTGGATGATGATAAGATTGCACACCCGGCTGATTGTAGTCAGTGGCAAAGGTTCGATGAGAAGCACAAAGAATTCAGTGATGACCCAAGAAATGTATGATTTGGCTTGAGCACTAATGGAATGAATCCCTTCAATGAGAGGATGAGCGACCACAGCACTTGGCCAATGATCTTGACCATGTACAACATCCCAACGTGGTTGTGTTAGAAGAGAAAGAACCTTCTCCTCACTATTCTTATTTCTGGACATAAACAACCAGGCATTGATATAGACGTATTCCTCGAGCCTTTGATGCAAGAAATGGAGAGGCTATGGAGGCATGGGGAGCCGATGTATGATGCGTTCCGAAGGAAGGACTTCATATGTAGAGCAATAATATTTGTTACTACCAATGATTACCCCGCGCTGTTTGCTTTGTCTAGATAGATCAAAGGGAAGACATGATGCTTGGTTTGCTTGGATGATACTACATGGGTGTAGCTGGATGCATCAAAGAAGATAGTTTACTTAAGGAACCGATGCTTCTTAAAGACAAGTCACAAGTACTGCATCAAATTGTTCTTTAGATTTTATGACAACACCCTAGAGATTGAACCCCCTCTAGAGAGACATCATAACAGAGAACACGTGTACAAAATGGTGAAAAACATACGCATCGTCTGTGGAAAGAAGAATCCAGATGGGACGAACAGAGATAGAAGCACACCTCCTGTCGAAGGCGTACCTTTCAAGAAACAATCGATCTTCTTTCAGTATCTGCCTTATTGGCCAGACTTGGAGGTCCCCCATGCCATTGATGCTATGCACGTGCAGAAGAATGTCTTTGAGAGTCTTATTGCTACCTTGATGGACATAGGCAAGTCAACGGATGGCCTAAAAGCATAGAAAGACATGGTGCAGCTAAATGTGATGCCACAACTTCACCCAGTACCTGAGGCTAATGGAAAATACACTCTGCCCGTGGCGTGCTTCAACCTAACACCAGACGAGAAGAGAGCTATATGCAATTTCTTGAGGGGGGTCCAAGTCCCGACTGGGTTTTCAGCAAATGTGAAGAGGTTAGTGTCAATGAAGGACTTGTCAATAACACACTGCAAGGCTCACGATTGTCATGTGATGCTGACAGTGTTTCTACCTATTGCAATTAGGGCTATAAAGCTAGAGTTCTTGAAAATGGCCATCACCTGCATGTGCTACTTCTTTTCAAAGATCTCACAGAAGACGATTGGCAAGCAAGAGCTGAGTGACCTATATGAATTTGTGGTGGAGACACAAAACCAACTAGAGATGTGTTTACCTCCTGTTTTTTTATATAATACCACATCTCATGATTCACATGGTTCATCAGATATAGGCGTTGGGCCCTTGCTACTTGCATGAAATGTGGTCCTATGAGCGGTTTATGTCGGTTCTAAGTCGATATATGCATAATCGAGCATACCCAGAGGGCTCCATGATAGAGGGTTACAGTACTAAAGAAGTCATCGAGTGCTGTCAAGAGTACCTAAAAGTACAGAAAGGGATTGGTAAACTGGATTCTCGTCATAAGGGTAGGCTAGCTGGGAAGGGCACCAGTGGTAGAAAAGTGTTCATCGACCATGATTACAAAGAGGTGAGTCAGGCACATTACAGTGTCTTGTAGAGTACACAACTGATGCAACTATACATAGATGCACACTTGGCTATCATTATGGCGGAGAGAAATGGTCATTCGGATGATTGGATCATGAAACAACATAAGCAACGACTAACTACATGGTTGAAGGACCAAAACATACCGCCTGGAGAAACCATAGACTCTATTACCATCAGTAGGTTGGCGGAGGGGCCATCGAGACAAGTGACATCTTAGAATACTTATGACATCAATGGGTATACGTACTATACCCACACAAAGGATAGTAAATATATGAACCAAAATAGTGGAGTTCGAATAGAGGCTCTCGATGGATTGGGGTGAAAGATCCAATACTTTGGCATCATTGAAGAGATATGAGAACTTGACTATGGAAGGGATATAACGGTGGCCCTATTTCGATGCCGCTGGATCAAATAACACCAACTGAACAAGATCAGATTGGGAGTCTTGGACCTCGAGAATCTAGGCTACCAAGATGACCCTTGGGTGCTCGCTTCACATGTTGTACAAGTTTTCTATATGTCTGACTCACAATGTAACCTCCCCCCAAAGAAGAAGACAAAGCACGTGGTTGCCTCTAGGAAACAGCACATTATCGGAGTTGATGGCGTGGACGATGTTGAAGCTTACAATAACTACGATGAGATACCGCTATTCACCGACTTTCCTAAGATCAGTGTTGTGAAAAAGAACCTACCCAAAGATATATTGCCATGGGAACAAAAATATGTCAAGAGGAAAGTCGTTACATCGGGCTAGCTAGTTGTTAAACGTGGAGTGTTTGTGTAAGTGTGTGTTTGTAAGACTTCATTTATGCATGCGCCTGAGACTATATATTTATGTATGTGTGTAAGACTATATATTTATGTATGTGTGTGAGACTACATTTATGTATATGTGTGAGACTACCCTTTGCAACATCCAGATGAATCTATTTCAACATACACTTTATTACTACTAAAACTTTATGAAATCACTTAACACTTTATGAAATGAAGAAATGGCCAAAATAAAAATAGGAGATAGTGATGTGTTCAACAACTTTTATATTCATCACCTTTACAACTGAAATCATTTAGTGGTTGAAAATCAAGTTTGAAGCTGTAATTTTCTAAAATTTAAAATTTGAACTGTTCAAATTTTGTCAAATAAAAAGATAACCAAAATAAAAGTTGTAGATAGTGATGTGTTCAACAACTTTTATATTCATCACCTTTACATCTGAAATCATTTAGTCGTTGAAAATCAGGTTTGAAGCTATCATTTTCTGAAATTCAAAATTTAAATTGTTTAAAATTAGTGACAAAGATAGATGACTAGACTAAAATGATGGAGCATGATTTTAGAAAAATTTAGGAAAAAAACCATCACATTTGGAGTTAGTATGAGGAAGAAAAACTAGTTATAAGTTTTAGCCACAGATTAAAAAGAGAAATCACACATGTTCATTATTGATCATCATGAACGGTTGTGATTTTTCTTATTAATCTTCGGGTAAAATTTATAACTAGTCTTTCTCCCTCATACTAGCTCCAAATATGATGATTTTTTTCCTAAAATTTTCTAAAATCATGCCCTATCAAGTTTGAGCAATTCAAATTTTCAATTTGAAAAAAAATGATAAGTTCTAACGAGATTTTCAACCATTAAATGATTTCAGCTAAAAAAGTGATGAATACCAAAGTTGTATAACTCATCAAGATCTACAACTTTTATTTTGGTCATTTCTTCATCTGATAAAGTGATAGTAAACATTGTTCATAAATTAACATGTCTCTCGTATAGTTCATGAAACTATAAGTCATATGTGAATTTGTGAGCAATATTTACTAATACTTTGACACATGAAAAAGTGACTAAAATAAAAGTTGTAGATAGTGATGAGTTCAACAACTTTTATGTTCACGACTTTTATTGTTGAAATCATTTAAGGTTTTAAAATCTTGTTTGAAGTTGCCATTTATTGAAATTCAAAATTTCAACTGTTCAAATTTGGTCAAATGAAAAGATGATCAAAATAAAAGTTGTACATATTGATAAGTTCTACAACTTTGGTATTCATGAGTTTTTCAACTGAAATCATTTACTCTTTCAAAATATTGTTTCAAGTTGAAATTGTTTGAATTTTAAATTTTGAATAATTTAAACAAAGTCACATGACAAGATGGCCAAAATAAAAGTTATATATGTTGATGAGTTATACAACTTTTATGTTTACAATATTTTTATTTTAGGTCATTTAATGTCCTAAAATTGTAGTCGAAGTTTTAAAATTCAAATTTTTAAAATTCAAATTGTAGTCACATGACAAGATTGAGTTATGTTTACAACTTTTATGACTACAATTGTTTATATATATATTTGTGCATATATAGAATAATACAAAATATTATATACATTTACTTTGTGTTTTTATGATTTAAAAAATACATAATTAATAATTTAATAAAATAGAAAATATTTATAGGGGCGGCTAGATCAGGAACTGCCCCTACAAATGCATTTGTAGGGGCGGCTGGATCAGGAACCGCCCCTTGAAATGTATTTGTAGGGGCGGCTGGATCAGAAACCGCCCCTACAAATCGTCCTGGGTATAAATCCTTGGCACTCAGGTGAACAGGTGTTGGCCGCTCTCTTCTTCCTTCTGACGCCGTCAGGCTACCCAACTATGTCTCGCCGCCACCACCGTCTCCGTGCCCTAGCCACCGCTCTCTTCATGCCGCTTCCTCTCACCTCCGTCGTCCTCCTGTGACAGCCTCCGTCCCCCACCACGCTTCCTCCCCCAAACGCCACCTTCCCCAGGCCGGCCGCCACGGTGGCTAGGGTTTCCACGAGAGCTCACAATCTGCAACGGTAGTGAAGGTCGCCCGCCTCCTTCCCCTCCCGCTTCCCCTTCCCAGCGCTGAGGAAGACGGGCTGGCACCATACCCTCCTACTGTCTTCGGCGTGACTTCCCCCGCGGCGCGGACTCGCCTAGCCCCTGCGACTTCCCGACGGCACGAACTCCCCCAGCGACCGCGTCCTGTCTCAGTCCGCGACTTCCTGGTGAAGCGAGCTGATCTGAACGCCCCTGCTCTCTGCTCTAGGTATGCCTCCACTATCTGCGCTATCGTTGTGTTGAATTTCTTGCTAAAGCCAACTCATTCGCGAGCCTCTCGTTGTGGTCCATGAGTTTGGTGACCTCCCTAGACAGTGCTTTCAGTTCCACGCCTGCAACCGAGGCCAGCTGCTTGTGCCCTTATAATATTCTGAAACCTGTATGATTTTTTATCTTGTTAGGATTAATTGGTGGTGTGCTAGTGCCCTGAACTGCACTATTTCTAATTTCCCTTGCTTTGCACCATAGACTGACCAGACTGAAAAGGCTGTTTTTTTGCAGCTTTGTTGTAGAAGGATGAAGGCATTGTTTTTATGCAACGTACGTTGATGAGTGATGAGAGCGAGTTGTAATTTGCACTTGTTTTTGCTGAAATTAGCATCAATGCTTACTCAAAATAACTCGTAATGTACCAAATTAAATGTTCTATTCTGCACCCTGCTGCTGCTGAAGTGCTTGCCTCAATTGTCTGCTCAGTTTGTAGGGTTAGAGTTTAAAAGTAGACTTTTGGATATTTGGAGCAGGATTGTAAAGCTGAGAATTATTTGTTCAGTTGTTGGCTTGTAGGGTTAGAGTATGAACAAATAAGTAGTAACTGAATGTGAAAAGTAATCTTCCTGTATTGGCCTGCTGAATGGGATATAATATGAAAAAACTGAGCTTATATATAATAGAAACATTAGGATACATTATGATTACTGAAACAATGGACACAACTCTTTCTTTTGTTACTTCTTCCCTTAGCACTTTCAGTTCAATTTCTACACAAGCATCAATATATTTTACTCGTTTGGTTTCTTACAATATGAGATATATGATGGATTGCTTGATAGGAATCTAAATTGGACATTGCAGGCATCAATACATTCGAGTATTCATCATTTATTGAACATAGAAGAGTGTTTTTCATATTATTTAATAAGGCTAATCCTATTGCTTGGTCCCCGACATTAGCTGTTCTGAGTATGATTTAAGTTTGAATGACAGCTTATTATAATTTATTTGACTCAAATAATTTAAGCACATGAATGGTCACTCTATCAGTTAGCTAAAAATAAATAGTTAACCTGTGGTCACTCTATTAGTTAGCTAAATCACTACAACATGAACACCCCTCTTGCAACGCATGCATATCAGCCATTAAAGTACCTATAGTATAGTATGATAACAGTTCTAGAAAATATTTTCTGATCATAAAAAATTAAATTAAGAAAGGCATTAAAAGAAATGAATTGGTGGTGAACACCTTACTTTTTGGTGATCTTATATCATGTGTGAACTTGTGATGCACTTGGTTTGGTCAGAAATCATGTTTGACACATAAGTAAATATTTAATTTTAGTATTTTTATAATTCTGGACAGTTTCTAGCACTTGGTGAACTAGGCTTTTATAATTGTGTTTGCTGGGAATCATGTGAGTACCAAAGTTGTAGTTAACTTACTAAACTAGCTTGTGTTAAAATTTGGTGACATTTGGCCAAGTAATTTAGGAGATATGGCTGTTCTCAGTTTGAGTCCAGTTTTGGCTGCTCTCTATCTTGTAAAGACAGATTTCTGTTGTTAAGTGATTTCGACCTGGTAAAAGTTGGAATCATGCCTTGAGGTCTGAAAATGAATTTTAGGCAATTTCATAAGCTTTCCAAATTGTCTTGTTGCATGTCATTTGGATTTGTAAATCTAGTATATATCATTGCTGGAGCATTGCTAACACAACTCATGCATGCTTAAGGACATAGCATCTCCTATATATGCTATATAAGCTGAAATGAATTTTTACTTACAAGTAGTATTCAATAATGAAATACAACAACAAACCATGATAAAGCTCAATAATCAATCATTGGCTATATATTTATTGGATGTGTTATATTACTTCATTTTGATTAGAGTAGTATGCATGGTTGAGAGCTTATCTCCATCTATACCTCTCTCTCTCTCTGGTGTGTGTGTAGCAGCAGCAAGGCTGCTCGGCCAAGCCTACTGATCCGCCAGGCCATCCAGGCAAATCAGCCAAGTTTTTTGTGTAGCAGCAGCATCTCCTTCCTGTGCTGTGCGTTGCCTTGTGAAGACTAATTTTCTAATTGCAGCTCTTGGAATTTCTAGTCCAGCAAGCTGTTTCGTTCGTATCTTTCGCATTTGAGCTCTTGGAATCTCCTTCCAGTTTGACTTACTAAGTGGCTCCTGCTATACTACTATCATACTACTCATCTACTACTCTCAACTGCACTACTAAGTGGCTCTGCTCGTGTACTACTCCTGCTATACTACTGTTCTACTACTACTCAACTACTCTCTACTATACTACTACTGAACTACTCTCTACTCTATTACTACTCTACTGCTATACTATTGTCCTAGACTACTCTACTGAACTACTACTACTCTACTTGCTACTGCTAGCTACTCCTACTACTAGCTGGCTGCTACTCTACTCTCTTCCCTAGCTGCTGACTACTACTCTACTCACTTCCCTATACTACTAAGTGGCTCACTTCTACTATATCTACGACTACTACTGTATCTAAGTGGCTGCTGCTCTTAACTACTGGCTGCTACACTTCTCTACTCCTTCTCTACTCTACTCCTCTACTATTACTCTATCTACTATTACTCCTCTACTCTAATCCATTATTTACCACATCTAAGTTACTAGATTTTGATATGTAGGGGTCTTCAAAACATGTGGCAGCAGTCAACTGTTTTTTGGCTATTTTTCCTATCCTCTATGTTTGGGAAGCAGTAGTTGCTTTTTTACACCTTTTCCTCTCTATGTTTGTTAAGCAGCTGTTGCTTTTTTTGCCAAATCTCCCCTCTCCTCTCCTCTCCTCTCCTTTGTTTTGCCGATGATAAAATTGTCTAAGTCCATACATTATATGGAATATGAGCTGATGATCAAGAACTTATGAGGAACTTGGCATCATTAGCAGCTGCCCCTACATTACCTTCTCCTCTCTTCTCTGTTATGATGCCTTGATGCTCCAAGTTCAAGATCAGATGATGATTGATATGTTTCTAAGGCCTCTACTACTACTACTACTACTCATTTTTTATATACTGTTGTTTTATAGGACTACTTTAGTTTATAGACCTTTTTTATTTCTTATACCTTCTCGCGTACCTAAAGCACACTTTCTTGCATCTATTAGAACAAAGCGTGAAATAATGTCGCGGACACCAGACAGTGCAGCCCAATGCCCCGAGCATGATGAGCAGCCAACCTATGAGGAGCAAGCACTAGAGGACCAGCTTACTTAGAAGCAGTTCGATAATGAGTTAGAAAATGATCTAGAAGTGATGCTTACTCAGGAGCAGTGTGACGAGGAGGAAGGGGGAGCAGAAGGAAGAGCAGGAGAGGCTGCTGAAGGCGAAGAAGAAGAGGATGATGATGATGACTCAGAAGAGGGATATGTAAGTCCCAAGGATCCTTTCCCATGTGAAGCCAGAAGGAGGCCAATGGAGGAAGATTTGGATAAGGATTTTGACCCGAACGAGGAGGTAGGGATAAAGCCTTAACTTGTAAATTTTGCTAAAGCTTTGGCTGTGTTACCTCTGCTAACACTTTGACCTATCGTATATACAGGTCGCTCCTGAAACTCAGAAAAGATGATGTCGACGTCCGCGACATCTCGCTGGACAAGATAGAGTAGAGGAAAGGAGAGTAGAGGCAACAACCATAAAGATGGACATTGAGGCCTCTACTCCACAACCTCAAGACACAACCATGACTATCAAGCCTAAGAGCAAATGAGGGTATAGAAAAGCAAATCTATATCCAGATAAGGCATGTTATGTGATAACAGAGGTCGGGCTAGCAGGAGAGATCCTTGAGCTGAAGGAATTAAGAGGATGATTCCATAATGCGATCGGGCCCTAGTAAGAGATAAATTCAACCCAGCAATCCCTAACTGGAAAGAGGTACCAGAGAAGAAAAAGGATGAACTATGGGATAGGCAGCTGAAGCTCAATTTTAGATTTCCGGAGGGTAAGCACGAACTGGTAAAAAAATGCTTTCGGGATGATGGGAGAGTCATTTCGATGTTGGAGGTCGAAGCTCAACAAGAAGTATATCCAAAAGGGGTTAACTCCCTTCAATGAGTTTGACAAAATAACTCCTAGTCAATAGGAGGAGCGCGTGGCTCAGAAGACTTCACCGGAGGCATTGGAGCTCAGTGCCCGTAACACCGAGCTAGCGAAGAGGAACAAACACCACCATCATCTAGACCCCGGTGGCACTATGCCAAAGAAGAGCAATTTAGGAAGATGGACAAAGAGGCCACAACTACTGGGAATATCGATGTGACAAATTTGAAGGTACGCTCAAGGAATTAGATATATGCGAGGAGTACAGAATTATCCGGTGGTAATCTTAAGTTTGATAAGCCGGAGAACCAAGAGGCAGTATCAAGGATACTGAAATATGCTAAAGACAAGGAGAAGGGCTCTTTTAATCCTTCCAGAGAGAGGGACGAGCTTAGCCTTGGCTTAGGAAACAAGGAGCACACGTGCCGCACTAGGGGGCTAGAGAAAAGGATGACCTAGAAGCAAGGATTCGAAGAGGACAGGAACATATACAAGAAACATGGCAGAGACTGGGAGACTAATCTTGAGCTCCAAGTAAAGGCTCTAGTTGCGAAGGCATTGGAGGATCAAGGACTATCTACGGAGCCACGGACATTAATGACACCATCAGGAGAACTGGCATTAGTTGACAACCCTTCAAAAGTTCTTAGTAGCCAATATTCCACTGCAGCCACAACCCCTATCGATCGTATATGGGAACCAACTAGCTGCACCTTGGTGTTTCTCAGCGACCGGCAATACATTGTGATGGAGGTGGCAATGGGTGTGGCACATCCTCCCGGTGGCTTACACCATAATAATAAGATTCCACCGGACTACACTAGGGTCGAGGTGCATACCGTGAAGCCCGAGTTCATGCAGTGGAGGATAGACTACGCAACTCCTGAGGGGCTAGTGTTACTCGAAGAAATAATGGGGCAGTTCATCCTCTGGCACAAATGGGACATTATATTAACTGCTTCTTTGTCGCCTCCTCCTCTCCCAAATTTGGAGCGAGTTGTTGAGGTCGGGGAGATATTTTCACTGTCTCGTGACCACCACATTCCTGAGATGCCACATTCTTCCCCGCCTCCTAGCGAGCATGTGCCTTCTCCAGCTCGTATCGAGTAAGTGCATGAAGAGATGTCACAGTCTTCTCAACAAGCACAGCCGATATATGAACAATGAGTGCCTCCTGAAGAAGGAGATGCACAAGAAGATGAGGACATGCCTGAATGGGAACTTCGAAAGAAGCATCCAATCACCATAAGACCAATTTATGTTCTGATGAAAGACGTCTCATCGATGTCCAAGTGGTATTCCGATGACCAGTTCAAGCCGGGTATATAGACCCTCAAGCTATAGCACAAACAAATTTTAATTACCCTAAACAATGGCTACTGGATGCCAAAGAGCTAACTGCTAGAAAGACTCTTTGGGAGAAAGAGCACATCCTTACGGCGAAACTAAGGGAAGAGTCCCTTAAGGTTGCAGCATACATTGCCCTGGCTTTCAAAATTCTCCAATAGTACTCTACTATATGGCTACCATACAACTTCGAGTAAGTTCAACTCTATACTTAAAGCTTTGTTTGATATATTTTATTCGATGCAAAAGAGCTTATCTAGTTCTATGATTAAATCCAAGCAGCAACCACTGGATTTGTATAGGCGTCGATGTCGGGAGGAGCATGGTATGGGTCTTTGATTCAATAGATAGGGACCTAGTGACATACAAAGACTTCATATCGATTCTCAAGACGTATACATATCGACAATCCTCATTAGCTTATATGTTTGTATACATACTTGTAACGTTCACTTTTGGATACTAAGAAGTTGTATTTGCTAAAATAATTTGAACAGGGCATTTAGGTTCTATGTCACTAAACATCATGGAAGGCATGATCCAGCAAGGAAGGAAAAGCTGGCTATAAAAACACTATGTGCGGTAAGTGTAACTTACTTCTTTAGTACTCCATTACATGGCTGTCAAAAGCATTACTTAACATTTTCATATGCAAAACACACAGTGCCCCAAGTAGAAGCCTGGGAGTGTACATTATGGATACTATATATGTTCTATGATGAGTAACACCAGTGCCTACAGGAGACACCCCTTAAGGGTAAGTTTGAACCTCTTCACCCGTAGTATAAAAACTTCATACATGGTATGAAATACTAAACCGAAACTTGTTCTCTTGTAGTGGAAAGAAGAGAAAGAAATGAAAAGACACCCATACAAGGATGACCAACTCTTAGATCTCGTCGGCGACCTTTGCAACTTTATATTGGACCAGATTATACACGTCAAAGGCACCTACCATGACCAAGAGTCCGACTTAGGTAGAAATTCTTAGTACCAACACCTTCGTGAGACTGAAAGGATAGCTCTAGGACATTGATAACAATGTGTACGGAATTTGACATTGGTTTTACCTTGTGAATTATGTTTATTTAATGATGGATTGTATATATTCTTATGAATTGGACTTGTAATTATAGTTTATATAATACTCTTGTCCTTGTAGTTTATATAATACTCTTGAGCGAACATGGTTTGGAACGTTGGTCACGGAGCGTTCGGCGGGATTATTGTAACACCCAAAAATTTGCATCACTTTGAAATAAGTGAATTTGAATTATTAGTGATTTTGTGAGCATGCAAATCTAGTTAAATAAATATTTTTTTGTGAAATTAAAATTCAACCTAAGGCTAGAGACATGTTGATGCACTCATGCTGGAGCATATTTTATTTGTGATGGACTGGTTTTGTTGCATGTGAAAAGGAATTCAAATCCCTTTTGAAAATCCATTTGAAAATTCTGGAAATAAAAAGGAAAAAAATGGAAATTCCTTCTTCTCTGTTCTGGCCACGAGGCCCATCTTTCCCTCTGGCCCAGGGCGCAGCAGACCTCCTTCCTCCTCTTTCTTGGGCCGAAGTCGAGGCCCAACTCACGGCAGCCCACTGCGGCGGCAGCCCTCCTCTCTCTCTATCTTGCTGACGAGGCTGGCCCGCACGTAAGGGGTGTCTTCCTCCTCGAACCGAACTCGGGTCGGACATGGCACCGACCGAGCCACGCGCTTCCTCACGTCCTGGTGCAACCCGCACGTCCGCGCGTCCATAAATAGTGCACGCGTCCACGTCATCTTTCGATCTCTGCTGCACCCGCCGCCTCGCTTTGGTGTAACAGTAGCCGCCATAGCCCTAAGCGGCCGCTGTTGCCGTCGATTCGCCGTTCCCGCCGCTCGATCCTCTCCATAAGCCGTCGTACGAGCTCCATGTGGTTCTCTCGGAGATGTCAAACCTTTCTCCTTTCTTTTTTGTGCTTTGGTTCGCTCTCTCATGGTCACCGCCGTACGCAGGAAACCATCGTCCGCCTTTCGCAGCCGCGCGCCATCTGCCTTCCGCAGCCGCGCGCCGTCCGTAACTGGTCTCCGCCTCCATCTTCAAGCTAGGTGAGTTTGCCTTGAGCTCCGCAGTCGATTCATCCCAGTCCCGTGCCGTTTGGCAACTTTCGGCCATGGCGCCACCGCGGTTCCTTTCTTCTCTGGTGACTGCGCCGCCACCCGATGCCTTGATCCGATCCCAGCCATCCAAGTCATATCGGACGGCCAGGAATCGAGGGTACCCTTTCGTCGGCAATCTTCATAAAGAGCCCCTACATTTCTCAATAATTGAACCCGCAGTCCAAAACATAATCCGGAGAATACGTTTTCTCTTTTGGAAAACATATTTTTCATTTAACAGATTCAAAATCAAGTTACATTTAATTACAGTTTTGCCACTGATTTCAAATGCTTATAAAATGCTCGTTTTAACTCCAAATTGATCCGTTCAACTTGCGTTAGATTCGTCTTTTCGAGATCTATCTGTTCATATAATTTGTCACCATGTTTTTGAACTTTAAATTTTGAGTTTAGATTTAATCTATTTCTTTAACAGGGAAACTTGTTTTAATCATAACTTTCTCATTGTAACTCCGTTTTTCGTGATCTTCGCGTCTGTGTGATCGTAGCAATGTGTAGAATAGTTTTATGAACTTTTCAAAACTGTTTGTCTCTGTTGGTGTACTGTTCTAATTAAATTTATTTGTTTGCCTCGTGTATGATTGCTCGGATGATTGTATGTTGCTGCTTGGTGATGTTGATCGAGTTCAGACGGTGAGGTTTACGTTGGTGATCAAGAGAACTTCTACGACCAGCAAGACCAGCAAGACTTTCAGGAGAACTTTGATCAAGGCAAGTATAGCTAAGGACCTTCCTTGTTGTCCTATTCATGATGCTCACTAAAATACATATGCATGTGTCTTCCTTGCTACCTATGGTAGGATTTCTTAGATTTTGAATACTCAATTACCTTGTCACCCTAGGAGGTTTGCATTGGGTAGTTCTATTGCTAGTGCAATAATCATGATCTTGAAACTTGATTAATGAATATGTTATAAACATAAACAAGATGACTTTTTAGCAATAGAAGGACTTGTCTTGTAACTGATTATCCGAGATTAACATACAGCTGTGAGGGCTATATGGCTCTGGCTCTAGTTATTTGAGAAACCCTTTTCTAGCTGATTAGAGGTCTGCGAGTTGGGTATAGGACAGCCTCTGTCCTATTGAGCCTAGCTTTGGAAGCGGCCTTTTTCTTTATTTTTGGAAGGGGGTTCCTATATCTGATGACCCTGCGGCCCTGGCCGGTTAGACGAGCTCTTAGGTAGCTCTATATGATTTCTGGTGTTTTGGACCTTGCAAACCCATACATTTGGAAATCATGACTCACAGTGAAAGTGTACACCTCTGCGCAGAGTTAACAAACTGGTATACTAGCCGTACTCACGGATACGAGCGGCCTTGAAACACTTACATTAAGGGATAATGACTTTTACTTGTTAAGATGATCATTTATGTTTGTTTAAGATATTGATTATTCATGTTCATTGATCATGTGTTATGGGATTATTGCTACCTTGATGTTAATAAATGCTAAACTTGATGATGACTTAAATGCTAACCGCAGTAAAACAGTGTCAGCTATTTGAGCCTCATGAACCCTTAGTTATCTTGTTAAGTACAACATGTACTTATGCCTTGCTTTATCTTTTATGTTGGACAAATCCCGGATGGGTAACAGATCAAGATTGGATTGAAGATTATCATGATGAGTATTAGGCTTGGTGTTCACCAGTTGACATCCCTGTTGGAGCTTCTGCATGAGAGTTATCTTAGCAGCTATTATATCTATGTTTAAGACTATGTGTTGAATATTTATTCGCTATGTAATAAACACTGTGCTGGTACAATTCACAATTTGTCCACTTATGTGTGCGACTGTTCCTAGGGTGCACATAAGACTTTATACATCATCTTTTGTTCTTAAAATTGGGTGTGACAATTATCTCGCTTTCCTCGCTCACGTTGGTCATGGGGCATTCGGTAATGCGAACACTGGTCACCGGGCGTTCGACGGAATGTTGGTCGCGGGGCGTTCGACAACGCGAACGCTGGATGGAATACGTGGAAACAAATAGTGTTCTGGTCGAAATTGAATTGTAAATTTGAATTTTTTTGGCGGAAAATGTACTGTAGGGGCGGTTCTAGACTGGGCCGCCCCTACAAATCGGTATTATAGGGGCGGCTGGTACTACAGCCGCCCCTACAAATCTATTTATAGGTGTGGTCTGGGAACCGCCCCTACAAATGTATGATTTGTAGAGATGGTTTGGTAGGGGCGGCTGGGCAAACTACCCCTACAAATGGTCTTGAGTCGCCCCTACAAATGATATCTGTAGTAGTGGGCTGAGGCAGCGGCTCCATCTCTCTCTTTGACCGACGAGACATCAGATTTGTTCTAGGTAGGGTTGTAACAGATGGAAAACCTTGGAACAGAGAGTAGGAGAACTTAAATCATCACCAAAGAAGATGATTCGGCTTCGGGAATATAGGATTTGGCATGTGAAATCACCGATTTGGCGCGAAGCGGAGAAGATTTGTGTAAGTGAATGTACGTGGGTTTTGAACGACTGAATGACAACACGATTAAAGGACTAACAAGTTTGCTAAATGTTAAACAGGTAATTTATTATATTACATACACTTGAGATATGAGTTTTTAAATCATGTGAAGTGTATCAATGGCTCAATCACAAAGGCTAACTTGATGGTGCTTCATATTGTGTTGAAATGAAATTCAAGTAATGACTATTATGGGACATCTATGGTTCATACGAAAAGCATATTTGAATTGGTATATGAGACATGAGGTCTTGCATATGGAATGGTCTTGTTTAAAGAGCTTGCTATGAAATCAATGTTGACGAAGTTGTTTTCACTCTATGGAATTCAATGTATGCTTATTGTTGATTCAAATCATGGTATGACTTGGATTGGCTTGTGAGGTGAAGATAGCAAGGAAATGGCTTCGAATGGCCAAGCGTAGGTGAAGGGCAAGCGATGGCTTGGACTCCAAAGGACCATGGCTGTGGTGAAGAAGAAAGTACTTGCATTTAGTCATGTCACTAATTATGCTAAAGGAAGTTATATTGTGAGGAGAATCAAATCATTGTTGGATCATTTGAAGAAAGTGACTTGATGTCATTGAGTTGATTCTTATAAATGGAATTGGATCAAGTCACATGCTCAAGGTGGCTATGCTCAAGCAAAAATGAAGATGAACATGTTGGCATCCTCTATTGATGATTATTGCAAGATATGGCATTGTTCGATGAAGGTTAACTCAAGAGGTTTGAATTTGATTTTATGTAAACTTGTGTTTATAGGTATGCCATACTACTAAGAGGGATGCAACATGATAATAGTTGATTGTCTCTAAGTGCTCAGTTGATCAATCATATATTTCCTAGACACCCCACAAATATTTCCTTGATCAATTCTCAACAGTGATGCCTCAACCAACAATTTTCTTTTCTCAACAAGAAATTCTGGTGTGGGCTCCCTCATCCAACAGTGAGACCTTAACCAACAATTTTCTTTTCTCAATAAGAAATTCAGCTCAGATCTGATCTAGCCCAACGGTCACACGCCGTAGCTGAGTGTATTTGGGAGCCACGCCCCCTTCCTACTGGCCCTCTGGCTCATTTTCGCCTCCTTCCACCTTGAGACAAAGAGCTTGCTCCTTCTTTCTTTCTCCCACACTCTCTCTCACTCTCATTCTTGGATCCCCATCCTTATGAGTGAGATTGAAGGGAGTTCTTCATGGATTTCATCCCCAGGAGTAAGATCCATCTCTTGAGCACTTGTGGCATTCATAGATCTCATGATTTGTATTTATTACTCTTGGAGCTCACTCTTAGATGGCTAGGAGTCGCGAAGAGCAACCAAGGATTGTGGTGTGCCTCGGCAAGTTTGTGAAGGCTTCGATTCTGCCTCTACAAGGGAAGGAATCAATCTAGTGGATTGAGGGAAGTGTTTGAAAGAGACTACGGCTAGAGTGGATCCCAGAGTGATCACTCGTTGCCTCCTCAACGGAGAGTAGGACTCGAGGGAGTCCAAACTTCGATAAAATAAATATCATGTCTCAATTGCATTTCATTTTATATTTGTTTTGTCTCAATCTCCTTGGGTTGTGCTAGCTTGTGTGCAGGTTTATTTATGGTGGCATAACCCTCTGGAGATACCTGCAACTTGTGTTGGAAATTGAAATCAAAGGCGACAAGTTTGGAACTTGGTGTGCACAGCTCATGAATATCGGACATGCCTTGGTGACCTATCGGACGTGTCCTGTATGAGCAGCCTATGCTAAATTTATTTATTTGTTGTCCTAATCTTTGTGTTGCAGGTGTTTGGCTCCTAGGTTTGTTTATGTCACACCCGATTTTAAGGATAAAATGGGATGCATAACCTTATGTGAGCCCAGAGATCAGTCATACACATAAGTTGATGTCGACAAAAGATGCTCGGTAGTCCTCCGAGGGATATCCCACAAAGGTAGATTGATCGCCAGAGGTGCACGTGATCAGGAACTAGATGGTGATACAAGGCGCAGAGACAGCGATTTAGACAGGTTCAGGCCATCTGATCGACATAATACCCTATGTCATGTGTCTTTGATGTATTGTATTGAATATGAGATATATGTCGATGACCCCTGCCCCTCCTTATATGCTCTGGAGGGGTAGGGTTATAAGAAAAGTATCCTATTTGGTACTATACAATATCTTGCGGTGTATGTCGACCAGTGTCGTGCACGCCTTGATCTTGTGGGCTAGGCCACCTCTGAGGGTGTGGCCCATGTCTTGTCTTGTGGATACCAGGGGCCATACCCCCACAGCTAGTCCCCAAGCCTAATAGTAGGTGACGTAGTCACATGGTGCCAGGGTCAGAAAGTAGAAGAAAGGCAGAAGACCGGCCGAGCAGGCAACCAGTCCACGAGCGGAGCCCTGAATTGAAAAATGCACATTCACCGCAAGGTGAAGTGTGCCCACTTAGTCCCCGAGCCTGCTCAAAGATGAAGAATAAATCTTGTAGCAGGGTCAAAGAAAAAGAAGTCTGAAAGCTTGCAGACGTCGTCTGACATGCGCGTATCAAGACCCTAGATATGCCACCCAAGATCAGCACCCTGATCTGAACAGCATGGAGCAGCTTGATAGCACACTGATGAGGTGTAGCAAGATCCGACCATCAAGGGAGTCCTCGGTGTAGTTGGCGACGTCTGAGCATCGAGGAGTCCCCAGCGTAGCAGGCGATGTCCGAGCACCGTCGAGGAGTCTCCGGCGTAGCTGGCGATGTTCAAGCACCAAGGAGTCCTCGGCGTAGCTAGCGATTTCCGAGCACCGAGGAGTCCCCGACATAGCTGGTGATGTCCGACCACCGAGGAGTCCCCAGCATAGCTGGCGATGTCCGAGCACCACCAAGGTGAAGTGGGGTGAAGTGTGCCCACTTAGTCCCCAAGCATGAAGAATCCGAGAGTCGAGGAGTAACCGACGTAGCTGGCGATGTCCGAGCACCGAGGAGTCCCCAACGTATCTGGAGATGTCCAAGCACCAAGGAGCCCTCGGTGTAGCTGGCGATGAAGCACGAGCGATGAACAGTCTGGTCAACTAGTCGGCGACGAAGTGAGCATTGAGTAGAAGCGACCGACGAACAGTCTGATCAACTAGTCGGCGACGAAGTCCATGAACCTAGTGGTCCGACCAGTTGATCGGTGGAGAAGTCCGAGCACCAGGTGGTCCGATCACCTGGATGATGATCCTACAATACAAATATGTAGAACGGGTAGTATATGATGTAAAAATATATGAACTCTGGAGAAAAATCAGCAATGGTGATGAAACAGCGTATGCAGCTCGGCGATCAGTTGGTGTGAACACTTAGTGTTATTCTGAAGATGTATTTATATTTAATATAAACCGCCCGACCAGTTAGTGTGTAGCTGAGTCTCTAGCCCTATCTAGCCTGTTAACCATAACGTGGAGCGTGGAGCCCATGTGCGTGTAGGAAGAACAAAGCATCGCTAAGGAGCCGCTGCCGACCACACATAACACAGAGGGCAGACGCTCATGCACGTGTAGGGAGGAGCCAGAGACAGGGCCGTCTCTAGGGACATCCGAGCGTCAACAAGGCTGTTCGGGGGTTCAGAAAATCGTTTGTAGAGCAAACATGGAGAAAACAGCTCGGAGAAATATTATGGCGATATACGGAGATTGGAGAAGATTTATAAGAATATTAAAGCGTGACTTAGCTTTAGACAGAAAGTCTGGTTGGCGGCGTATGGCGTTATCTAGTCGGTGTTGACGGCGAGCACCCGGTGGGCAGTGAGTTTTCAATCTGGGCTGTTAGTCTTCGCACGGCGACTTGAGTTCGGCAGCAAATCTCCGTGTAGACGTCGTAGGCAAGATGAAAGTTGATCTTGCCAGGAAGTAAGTCTTGAGATCCCATCTAGTTCGCCATGGATCAGCGGCCCATGTCTTGTCTTGTGGATACCGGGGGCCATACCCCCACAGTTGATAAATTATAAATAGTATCATCACAAGTGTTTATTATATCATGAATAATAATACATAGTCTTCACATAAATGTAGCGGAAGTATAAAAAAAATCTCTCGCGGAAGCTCCATATCACAGGGACGTCAACTGGTTGACCACAAGTCTAGTAATCCTCAGGAAAGTCGTCATTATCATAGACATCTGTTACCCATCTAGGATTTTTATCCAAATAATGAAAATAAACAAGCGTAAGTACGTGTCATACTCAACAAGTGTAACATGGGGTTCATGAGGCTCAAAAGGCTTAACACAGATTTAACAGCATTCAACTTTTAGTTGTCACAATTTTAGCATAAGAATAGCATCAAGTTGTTTCAATCCCAAAGTAATACACATGATCAATGTAAACATAAATAATGAATAGTATAAACCAATAATTCTTAGTAATCATCTATTCCATAAGGGTCCAAGGCCGCTTATGATCGTGAGCACGGCTGATATACCAGTTTTACACTCTACAGAGGTTGTACACATTCACTGTGAGTCATGATACCCATATGTCTGGGTTAATTACTCCTAGAACACTTCCAAGGTGAGCAGGCAGGGGTCACTATGAAGCCTTTCAAAGGTTCATCTAACAAGTTAGGGCCATTAGATTCACTCGGCAAATAGATATAGGAACCCCCTGTCGAATGGCACAATTCCCTCACGGCTATACACAAAAGAGTAGAGGCAGTCCTATACCTGATTCGTCAAGCCATTCTTACGCCAATAAAGGTAACCACTAACAAGCTAGAAAAGGTCCTCATACTGAGCTAAACCTAGAGCCATGTAGCCCTCACAGCTATACTGTAAGTCCCAGATGTTCGCTTATAGATAAGTCCTTAGGGAAAGGAATCTAAAGCATTTAGAAAGTAGCTAAACACTTCAGCCCCGTGTTTCTAAGTTGCTGAAAAGTCATATTTTAATGTTTATTACATATATCATTAGTCAAGTTACAAGATCATGGTTTAATTGAGCACTAGCAAAGCTACCCAATGTATATCCCATAAGTGGCAAGGTATAAGATTAATTCTAGGGAATCCCTATCAAGGTGACAATGCAACATGAATTAAATGCATTAAAGTTGATAGGAAACAAGCACTACTGGAGACGCGCTCTTTGCTGAGTGCCTGGGGCACTCGACAAAGGCCCTATTGCACTCGGCAAAGGCTTTGCCGAGTGCCACACTCGGCAAAGAGCAAATGGCAAAGCCGCATCCGGCTAAGGGTTCTTTGTCGAGTGCCGTTTGTCGAGCACTCGGCAAAGGCTTTGTCGAGTGCCAGGACGGCACTCGGCAAAGAAAATTGGCCGTCAGCCGTTGACGGTGTCTTTGCCGAGTGCCGGGTGAGGAAGGCACTCGGCAAAGCTTTTCCCTTTTTTTTTTGAAAAATCCTTTGCCGAGTGCCTTCCTGACCCGGCACTCGGCACTCGGCAAAGAAAAAAATATTTTTTTAAAAAAAAACCTTTGCCGAGTGCCTAGCTGAGACGGCACTCGGCAAAGAAAAAATATTTTTTTGGAAAATTCTTTGCCGAGTGCCAGAGTCCTGGCACTCGGCAAAGCTGGGAAACACATGGTAGTGTACACAGCTTTGCCGAGTGCCAGGGTACTAGCACTCGGCAAAGAGACCTGGTAGCGTATTTTTTTGGCAGCTTTGCCGAGTGCTAGGGCAAAAGGCGCTCGGCAAGGGCTCTTTGCCGAGTGTTACACTCGGCAAAGTGACCAAAATTTTTTGTTTTTTTTTGTTTTTTGCTATCGATCACTGTAAACACAACATATAGCATATATATCACATCCATCACATATATACCACATCCAGCACCATATATGTCACAATCCATCACATATACCACATGAATCACATCCGTTCACCACATGTCACAGTAATTCCATCCATTATTCGACAGGATTCCACATCATTCAACAAGTAGTTCAAATCCATCACCACATGTCACAATAATACATGCATGACAACAACATTGTCTCGGACAGAAATCCATTGCGAAGAGAACAAGACATGAAACTACAAGCGCTACTCACTGAAGCGGCCCTTGATGTGGCCATCCTGCTGACGACGGGGAAGGAAACATCTGCTGGTTCGGAGTGCCCTAAGCTAGGTTGTTCAAACCCGCCGACTGAGGCTACACATAGGAGAAGAGATTGCATGAGACAAGATTAGTTGAATAGCGATTGTAGCAATTCCTTGCATGTGTGACATTACTCACTGGAGTAGCGGAGTGAGGAGCCTAAGGTGGACCCATTAACCCAGGAGGCATAGCAGCACCCATCGTAGTTTGCATCCAGGCAATAATGTCCGCCAACCTTTTCTCCTGGGCGAGTTTGTCGGCCTCCCGCGTGGCCCGCTCGGCCGCCAACCCTAGCTCCAGCTCCTGGGCCCTCCTGTTTTCTTCTTCCACCTGGGCCTACAAATTGTTGCAAAGCTAATGTTACAATAATGCAAAGGAAATAGAGTTGTGTAAAGATCAATGTACGATGAGTAAAACATGAACAACCTGGAGTGTGTTGACCCGGTGTTGTGAAATGCTCGGCCGTGAGCGTATCGCCGGGAGTAAGGAGGCAGTCATGCTCTGTGCTCGGATCTAGGAGAGAGTGGGAGTAGAGGCTGTGTCGATCACGCTGTCGCCAATCCAGTAGCGGCCATGCTTCTTGCCTTGTCCAATCCTCATGACGGTGTTTGCATCAATGTTGTCGGTTCGTGGATCGTACTCCGGCCCATGGATCGACCTTGCCGCTGATGTGTACTCCGTGATTTTCTCGTAGGCGCTCGAGTTTGTGTACGCCTCGGCCGGGTCATCCGGGTTGAAGGAGACATCGGATGACGCCTTGCCCTTGTGTGCCATGGCAAATGCGGCAAAGTTGGAGCACTCTTGGCCTTGATGTGCCGCCGACTGCAAGAACGAAAACAAGATGATTAGAATTCTTTGCCGAGTTCAACGAAAGCAAGAAGAATAGAAACATGACCACGTACCCACGCTCGGGCGTATCTAGAGAGGTTGCGGTTGCCTTGATGGTGTGATACACCTGGCATGAACAAACGCCGCTGCCGGGCAGCCGCGTGCTGAGCGGCCCACTCCACGCTTAACCACCTATCCACCATCTTCGCCCAAGCCACGGGGCACCCATTGCACCACCAAGGAATCACCTACACGTCATCAAGTAGTTGACATATTAGAAAAACAAGCGATTCGTACTTAATCTCAAAAGGAACCAATTTTAATGTTCTTTAGCTACCTCAAGGAATTGGGTTTGGTCAGCGTCAAGTCTTGTTCTCGGATGTCCTTCTTGGTGACCTTCTGTTCGAGGTTCGTCCCATAGTAATCTATGATGGCCTGGAGTCGCGCCTCATGATGGACGTCGACGACGCGTTTCCTGCAAGCTCGCTTAGCCACTGCCTCCACCGTGCCCTCGAATCCATCGTCAAGTTTGAAGTACTCCTGCATATATCGACATTCACGACATTCACAAGGGCACGAAGGCCGACATTCACAAGGGCACGAAGGCCGACATTCACAACGGCATGAAGGCCGACATTCACGGCATGAAGGCCGACATTCACAAAGGGATGGTGCATATACCTTGGGCGGTGGTGGGACGTGCACGCGTAGAAGAAGATGCCGAGAACTCCTCCTTCTCCTTCTCTTCCCCTTCCTCCTTCTTCTTCCTTCTCTTCCCCTTCCTCCTTCTCCTCTTCTCCTTCCTCCTACTTCACCTCTGCCTCCTCCCCTCCAAGAATCAACGGCGAGGGGGGCGGGCTGGGCGTGGCCCCCATGGGGAGGGGAGGTGAAGGCGGCCCACCCTCTCCTTCTCTGGTGGTAGTGGGCCGCCGACATTCAGCGGCGCCGGCGGGGGTGTGGGTGGGGCGTGGAGGGGAGGGGAGGGGAGGAGAGGCGGGCGCGTGGGTGGGGCGGGCAGGCCAGAGCGGCGGGGTCGGTGGCCGTCGGCGCAGCACGGGCCCGCAGTAGCGGGCGGCGCGGCTGGGGGCGTAGGGCAGGGACACGGCGCGGGGATGGGGGCGCGGGGGTCGCTGGCGGTGGCGGGTCTCGCCGGCAGGGGGGCGGTCGGGCGGCGGCGGCGACGGGCCATAGAGACGGGTGCGAGGGGGGCGCGCGTGTGTGGCCGATGGGGCCTCGGGGTGGGCCGGCTGAAGGAAATTCCTTTCCTTTGCCGAGTGCCCGCGAACTGGCACTCGGCAAAGGATTTTTATTTATTTTTTTCAAATATCTTTGCCGAGTGCCGTAGATATGGCGCTTGGCAAAGAGTTTTCTTTTTTTTAAAAAAAACAACCGTACTTAAAAGAAAAAAACTTACCTCTTTGCCGAGTGCCGCAGATCTGGCACTCGGCAAAGCTCAGATTAAAAAACCGAAATCGTCCGCGTTTTTTTTTAACTTTCACCTTTGCCGATTGCCCCCCATTAGGCACTCGGCAAAGAGGCTTTGCCGCATAATTTTTTTTGTTTTTGCCTCCAAACTTTTTCTTCAGCCCTTACACATTAAGTTGAAGTACATCCTCAAATTTGGCACATTTCTCGATCTTTTTGCTATATATCCTTAATTTATCTCATTTAATTGCATTTTTCCGAGAAATGTAAGTTTGAACTGCAGGTGCATCAAATCATGGAATTCGACGAGTGGAAAAATGATATTCGCGTTACTTATTGTATTTTGAGGCCGTTTCCAGGAACACGCCCGAAGTTTCAAACATCTCACGCACGAAACATGGCGACAAAATTGCGGGTGAAGTGTTTTTTAATTATATAAAATGCAAACAAAGTTCGAAAATCATGAAACTTGGTGACGCGTCTTTACATCACATGTGGAGGCTATGGTAAAAATTTGAGAACTGAGATGTCTAGGTTTCTAACCATCCTACGTGACAACGTAGGTGAAATGTTCTCAAATTTTTACCATAGCCTCCACATGTGATGTAAAGACGCGTCACCAAGTTTCATGATTTTCGAACTTCGTTTGCATTTTATATAATTAAAAAACACTTCACCCATAATTTTGTCACCATGTTTCGTGCGTGAGATGTTTGAAACTTCGGGCGTGTTCCTGGAAACGGCCTCAAAATACAATAAGTAACGCGAATATCATTTTTCCACTCATCGAATTCCATGATTCGATGCACCTGCAGTTCAAACTTACATTTCCTGAAAAAATACAATTAAATGAAATAAATTAAGGATATATAGCAAAAAGATCGAGAAATGTGCCAAATTTGAGGATGTACTTCAACTTAATGTGTAAGGGTTGAAGAAAAAGTTTGGAGGCAAAAAACAAAAAAATTATGCTTTGCCGAGTGCCCAACTCTGGCACTCGGCAAAGCCTCTTTGTCGAGTGCCTAACGGGGGGCACTCGGCAAAGGTGACGGCAAGTACCCCCGCCAGCTCTTTGCCGAGGGCCGTCCTTTGCCGAGCGCCGGTCTTCGCCGAGTGCCGGGCACTCGACAAAGGGAGCTTTGCCGAGTGCCGGTCTTCGCCGAGTTCCTGGCACTCGGCAAAGAGCTCTTTGCCGAGTGCCCGACATTTAGCACTCGGCAAAGCCAAGCTCTCCCGTAGTGAAGGATAATCCCATGCTATACTTGCCTTGAACAAAGTGTTCCTATTGATCCTGCTCGTCAAAGTAGTACTCTTGATCACCCATGAATTGCTCACCGTATATACTCGCTAATCACAGCAACATGCAAGAATCCAGAAGCAATCATGCATAGCAAACAAAAGCTATAGATTAGAATAGTACACCAACAACATAAAATCGAGATAAAAAGTTTGTAAAATGATTCTACGTCTTGCTACGAACACACAGACGCGAAGATCACGAAAATCAGAGCTAAAATGAAGAGGTTATGAATTAAACAAGATTTTCTTTAGTAAAATAATATATTAAATCTAACCTCAAATTTTAAAAGTTGAAAACATACCTAAC
Organism: Miscanthus floridulus; assembly: GCF_019320115.1. Taxonomy (NCBI): domain Eukaryota; kingdom Viridiplantae; phylum Streptophyta; class Magnoliopsida; order Poales; family Poaceae; genus Miscanthus; species Miscanthus floridulus. The sequence goes on from NC_089595.1 coordinate 5,843,668, forward strand.
AGTAGTATGAACATGTAGATTATGGAATTACGAACCTAACGCAAATTGAACGGATCAAATCAGAGTTGAAACGAAGATTTTATGGCCTACAGAAGGTAGTAGCAGTTTTGTAAATAGATGAAACTTAATTTCCGAATTTAAAATAATTAAAATCTGATTTTAAACCGAAACAGGGACTGTGGGCATGAAAACGAAGAAACACAAGGGCTCTTTTAACAAAATTACAGGGACGACAGGTTAAGATCCAAATAATTATAAGGGCCTTTTTTTTTGCAAAATGACAGGCGAAGGGATACGGGTGAATCTGGACCGTTGGATTTAAAATCAACAATTCAAATAAGATGGGACGGGGAGAGGCTACTGGCATGGTCGGCGACGAGCCTGGCGGCGGTGGCGCCATGGCCAGCACGGCGGCGTAATCGGATCTAGGCCTACAGTCCACGCATTCACGAGCCGAAGACACCGAAGGATAGAGGAAAGCAAGGTGAACTCACCAAGGTAGCTACAACTGCCAGAAGGAGGGGCACTTCATAAAGAATTGTCCTGAACGCGAGAAAGTGAGGCATCTTGCAAGGGACTAGCCCAAAGGATGGTCAAGTAAAGGTTTAGTTTGCACCTATGTAGTAGGCCCAAGCATTAGCAGGACAATGCAACTATGAAAGAGCACTCAGAGCGTGTATCGTGCATCTCTTGGACAACCCTAAGTTATGATTCCAATATGTGGGGTAGTACCTGTCACATCCAGTTTCAAGGCTAAACCAAATGCATACCATATGTATGCCAGGATCAATTTTCATACATATAGCTCGACATCTTGAGTAAATAGCAGAAACAGGCATCACGAATAAAGTCTTTACATTACCACCTTTGGTCCGCAAAAGTGATAAATAACATCACTGTGACATAATTAAACAGAGTATCATAACTGTATTAATGTAGCAACATAGCAACGGAAGTCCATAAACACACAGGCAGATCGACCGGTGAACAGTGTGCCTAGCAATCTCCAAAGTCTTCAGGGAAATCAGCAACACCTCCCTCTGAGCAGCATTTAGTTTTGTACACAACATGGAGTTGGAAATAGCAAATGTGAGCATATGTCGTGCTCTGCAAATGTTGGTAATAAATGCAATGTAAGGCAATAACAAGAAAGGCTGACATAAAGATAAACAACAGAATTGCACCTATTCTAATCATATTTTAAGTAGTTGAATTAAATAAATGAGACACATCCGACAACAAGTGCTCAGGCTAACCACCTGTAGCAAAGAACATTACCAGTGGGCTAACCACCCGCAACGCCCAAAGCACAGATAACCACTGTGACAACCATCCCAACCATCCAATTCTAATCATGTGAGGGTCCAGGCCGCTCGTAACCATGAGCATAGTTGATATATCAGTTTTACGCTCTTTACCCATGGGTCACGTTCCCCGTTAATGCCCGTGGCGACCAACCACTTCACACAAAACAAGGTGTGCAGCACAGTTTTGCTACGAAGCCTTTACATAGCCTGTTCGGTTGGCTGGTTCATTTCTTTGCTGGTTCGTGAAGAAGTACTGCTGGCTGATTTGTGTGAGAGAAAAATACTGTTCCGGCTAGAAATTTACGATCGTTTACGTTCGTTTCACCCCAGCCGAACAGGCTGACAAGGAGTCTCTCAACACACACTAGACCCTACGGTACTACCCAGCGGCCGATGATGATCGCTAAGGCTACCCACCTCTCCCATACACCGCCCTGGCACTTCCCTCTAGGCCGACTAACCATCTCATCTAGCAGTGTTGAGAGCCTACCAATTATTCAGCTAAGCCATACCCATGTTCTGGTCCCATGGTTGCACTGTTGTCCTTGGTGGTCGCTCCACGAACTGGTCCTTACTAGGGACACTGGAGCAAGATCAGGGAAATAACACACCACCATGAACACATCACTGGTAGCACTCTGAACCGAACCAACAATCCACTTGCTCAAGGCCCTATATTCCATGTTGCTAAAAATTAACATGTTAAACCATTAACCCACGTGAGATCGAATAGTCATTTGTATGATATACCAGTCCCAAACCATCCCAAGAACACGCTAGCATGGTATCTATGACGACAAGGACGATATGGAAAATACTAGGTAAAAGCTAACAATAGGTTGCAAATTAATTAAGCATGCATAAATGATAGAAAGAATAGGTACAAAATACTTCAAGGAACACTTGCCTTCCTCTTGATATTGCTGCTGCTCAAAGGTGTTGAACTCTTGATCCTGGAGGTTCACGTACTGCGAGTCGTCTACACGCATCAATCATCACACGAGCAACATTACATGCAAGCAAGATATATACTAACATCAGTACACCAAACATCAACAAAGCACAGTGAAACATGCATAAACAGATAGTACACATCGAGTCGGTCATTTTGATATAAAATTCGTCAAATTTGGATTTAGAATGAACAAGTTATGCCTCTTTTAAGTTTACAGGGACTTAATTGCAGTGAAATAAAGATAACAGGGGCTATTTCGTAAGTTATCATAGAAACAGAAATAAATCAAGTTAATTTTTGTAAAACCGAGGGTTCTATATGCAAATTAACATTATCCAGTTAATAAAACTATTAAAACAATTCTAAATTGATTTACTGCACAAGCATGACGTCATATTTTTTTTAAAAATATTTTATAAAATCAATCAATTAATAAAATAAATCGAAAAAAGCTAGATGGATCCAGGCCCTTGATCTAAGCATCAACTGCCATGGTTCATGCAGGGCTTAAACCCGCCAACGGCTTGGCCGGTGGCCGGCGCACGGTGGTGCCATGGCCGGGCTTGGCCGGCTGGGGCTCCCGGCGGCGGAGCTCGCCGACGAGCAGTGGAAACGGGGGCGCACGATGCGGCGGACCCACCTTGGGCCTCACCTCACACAGACAAACGGCAGCGAGAGCAAGCGATGGCAAGGCGGCAACGACGGGGTTCGGCAGTTGCCCGAGCTCGCAAAGGCGAACGGTGGACGGCGTGGAATGGTCCAACGGTGTCGATGCAGCTCCACGGACGGCATCCCGGGGCTCCTTCTCGACGGCGGGCGAGCACGGCGCGGATCGGCGTTGGGGCTTGGAGCTCGGCGAATGGCGGCGGCGGCGCTAGGGTTCGCGAAGGAGCGGCGCTGCGCATGCTTTGGGTCGGCGGAAAGGAGGGCACGATGCCGGGGCTCTCCACAAGCCCCAAGATATGCCGTTGTTAAATATTTTTGAAAACTTTCATTAATTGAATCTTATAAAAATCTTGCTATTGAGAAGTTCGAGGATCATAACTTCCAAATGACTTTCCGACATCATTATGAAAAAGGCGTAAGTGAATATGTACAATTACCTTGTCCCGCTGGACTGTATCTGACATCGAAATACAGCTTTCTGTCTCATTCAGCTGGTCAATGATTTCCCTTATTTCAGGTCTCATCTTTCTATTTTTCTCTGCACATTTCAATCCTATCTCAACGCATTTCTCCACTTGTTTGCAATATGCTTCTAGTAAGGAATCTTTGTATTTTTGACATAACATTGCTCTCCATTTCTTTTGAGCCTGCGAAATTGGAATTTAGAGGTGGACTGATATTGTGCAAACGTATATCATAGCCTAGTTTTTTTTTGTTAGAAGATATTAATTGCCCATGACATAAAGCATTTCTTACTTGATCAATAAATTCTGGGTGAGGCGTGTCATCAATTTCCAGATAGCATTTAGGCCCTGTCACCAACTCCAGTACTACGACACCCATGCTGAATATGTCGAACTTTTCTGAGACGTGGTTTCTGTCCACAAACTCTGGTGGACGGTATCCCCTGGACGGCATCAAATACAACAATTTATTTTAAGCTCTTTTTTGTTTGTTAGTCCCTCCGTATCCAAATATTTGTCACCATTGACTTTTGGTCACGAGTTTGACCGCTCATCTTATTCAAAAAAATTTATAAGTTTCATTTATCTTATGTATGGATAATTTCATCATCTAAAATATTTTAAGCATAGCTTATATTTTGTATGTTTGCACAAAAATTTTAAATAAGACGAGCGATTAAACTCGTGACAAAAAGTCAACGGCGGCAAATACTACTAAAGCAAGCATTCCTACCAAACACTGGACTTACCGTGTTCCGTAGGAGCTGTCTGTGGTTCTGGTTAATCTTTCATGGAAGACCTTGGACAAACCGAAATCTGCAAGTTTTGCCCCCACCACCTCATCTAGCAATATGTTGCCAGGTTTTATGTCCAAATGGTAAAATGCTTCTCCCAGTTCCAGATGAATGTATTTTATTGCCTCAAAAATCCCCTTAATGATTTTGTAACATGTATGCCAGTCAAGATTATAGAAACCATCTGTTAGATGTAAACAAATAGATTATCAATCAAATGAAAATATGCAAAACTACTTCTCTTCAATTGCATACTAGCATTGTCGCTTTGGATCAGGTCTTAGTACCTGATAGATAATCTTTAAGGCTCCCCTTGGGTAAATACTCCAAGCAGAGAACTCTGTATATCTTGAAAACTTCAACTAAACGTCCCTGGTGCAATTCATTTAACTTTTTTTCCTCATAGCAATAGCCAACAATCTTGACAATATGTGGATGATGAACCCTTGTAAGGTTGTCAAACTCGGTTTTGAAATTAAAATCATCACGTGCTGGACTTGAATCATGAAATTTCTTCACAGCAACCTTATCCCCATTAGGCATTGTTCCCTATTTAAGGTAAGGAGTAATTTCCACATAACTGTACTAAATATTTCACAGAACTTTTAGCGACACTAGTAATGATCTTACCAGATAAACCGCACCATATGAGCCCGAGCCAATTTGGTTCTCCTTCGAGAAACCACCAGTTATGGATTCTAATAGTTCATATGTGAGTACTTGTGGTGGCTCCATGGTTATGTATTCCGTTATTTGTTATATAGTTGCTATTGTCCTGCGTTCCCTAGAGTACTTCTTTGTCACCACCTGGTTCCCTAGAGTAGTTCTTTTGTCACCACCTGCTCAGCGAGGCTGCTGCAACTATACATAGCCAAAGAAGAAGAACAGTTACCAACTTAACATAACTCATGCTAGAGTAGCAAGACGATGGGGCCGGGTGGAGGCTCTAGTTTATGTCAGCAGCAAAACGGGTTCAGCACGTGAGTATATGATTAATCAGGTGTGAAGATTAAGTATGGAACCTTAACAAGGTGTTTGGTTTGAGGTATTAACCGATCCTTCATGAGATGTCCATCATCATGGCATGGTAGGGTTCTATTAATGTTTTCACCAATGTCACTAGGAATTTCTTCGTCCCAAGAATGATGTTCCCATTCCAGGAACACTGGAACATTTTCGTTCCTGCCTTATCTTAAGGCTTTCCATAATCTATCCCATTCCTTTGACCCCGGCAACACGAGACCTTGGTGGCCACAGGGACAACACTCAGCCTGTTCGCTTGGTCGTATTTGGCTTATAAGCCATGACTTATCAGTCAACAAACAGTATTTTTCTCTCATATCAAATCAATCAACAGTACTTTCAATCATGACCTTTAAGCTAAATTGGTCCAAACAAACTGGCCGACTATCCCTAGCCTTTTGTACTAACCACGTGCCTATGAGCGAGCAAAAAAAATTCGGTAGGAGCAATCATATGCTTTACATAGAGGGTGTTTAGTTGGGTGAATTTTGGATTTTGGGTTACTGTAGCACTTTTATTTTTATTTGGTAATTAGTGTCCAATCATGGTTTAATTAGGCTCAAAACGTTCGTCTCGTAATTTCCAACCGAACTGTGTAATTAGTTTTTTTTTCCTACATTTAATGCTCCATGTACGTATCGCAAGATTCGTTATAATAGGTACTGTAGCACCTTTTTTTTTAGAATTTGACCTGCCAACTAAACACACGCACAGTTCGTCATCGAACCACACCTCTGTGAGTGCAGGCCAGATAACAGGTCCTACTACTGAACCTACTCTTAGGCGACACCTCAAACGGCTTTGAGATTTAGGGTTCAGAGCTGAGTAGGATAAGACATAGAACCTAGGGTCAAATCTGCACGTATTTGTATCATCCGGTGTTTCCATTTGGTCCATGTAGTAATAAATCTATACCTATTAATAAAGTGGCAAAATTTCCAGCCATCTTTTTTGGTCCATCCATTTTTTTCGTCCATCTCCGCCCTAGCTACCGGTAGTCGAGAGTTTCTTCTGTCTTGACTTATATGACCCTACATAGTTATGATAAATAGATCTCTCCGAGCCTGAATAGGAATATGAATCCTAATTGAAATAGAAAATAAATTAGAAAAAAATCTTATTTTACTTTCTATGTAGCAAAGCGTCTTTTTCAACTGGGCTTTTTACTTCATATAAATAGATCTTATGAGGATGTTCGGCTGGTACACTTTCAGCTTCAACTTATTTTCTCCACATAACACTATTCAACCATCGAAGCCATCCGAAATTCACCGTGCTCTGCAGCCCACCGTATTGCATTGATGCCCGCAAATTCAAAAAAACGAACGGTACGCTGCAACCTGTCAAGTACTCCGCCTCCGGCATGCCTTGTCGCGGCCCTGTTGCATCTTGCTTCGCCTCGGCCATTGGCCATGCTGGACGCATGTATTTGGCAAGGGGACTTGCTGGATGCATGTACTTCTCGTTTCCAACAGTGCCTGAATTTTCTTCGTCAGACAAAATAGAACGCCGCACATGGAGAGCAGAATCCGACAGCAGGGGGCCTCGCTGGCAGGGAAATCTGTGCGCACGGTAGAGTGCGCCTGCTATGGGGTCGCGGGCATGTTTAGGCCCCGTTTAGTTTCCAAAAAATTTTGCATAGTACCCATCACATCAAATCTTACGGCACATGCATGGAGTACTAAATGTAGACGAAAAAAAACTAATTGCACAGTTAGATGAGAAATCACGAGACGAAACTTTTGAACCTAATTAGTCCATAATTAGATACTAATTACCAAATAAAAACGAAAGTGCTACAGTACCCAAAACCCAAAAATTTTTGGATCTAAACACACCCTTAGTTCACTCCAAAATGTCAAAATTTTTAAGATTTCTAGTCACATCGAATCTTTAGACGCATGTATAAAGTATTAAATATAAATAAAAAATAAAACTAATTACATAGTTTAGACGAAATCTACGAAACGAATCTTTTAAGCCTAATTAGACTATGATTGGACAGTAATTACCAAATAACAATAAAAATACTACAGTGTCGTTTTGCCAAAATTTTCGGTAACTAAACTGGGCCTAAACTGGGCCTAAAGAACTAAAGAACTAGGAGAGGGAGGTGCGGCGCAAGGCCACCGGAGATCGCACGCGCTGTGGAGCCTGCCGATGGCGAGTACAAGGGGTCGCCGCGCAGCCAGCGTGTCGAGTGGGAGTCGCGGGAGAGGATAGGGATCCAAATGAGTGGCTCTTTTTTTTTGCAAGCACAGTAAAATTCCTCTTAAAAGTTAAAATTAAAGTTGTTCTATATTTAAGTTTAAATACTTTTACTTTTGTGGTTTGCAACCGGACAAAAAAGTTGTAATGGTGGTATTTTAAATTGACACAGGCTTAATAGAACATTATTATATTATTGCCAACATTAACTTATATTATAGATGTAGGTCATTATAAAATAAATTATAGACTTAAAATTTATAAAAAAAATGATAAATCATAAATAGATATGTATTATTTTTGTCATTGTTTTTCATTGACATCTGGTAGGTTTTTCTCCTGTTGCAACGCACGGGCAAATTTGCTAGTATAGCTAAATTGCAAAAACTTTGATAAAGTTTATCCAAATTGAAACCTAAAAGATCAAATTTAGTTGAAATCCTCACAAACTTACCTCAAGTTCAGTTGAAGAACACTTCTTAGTAAGTTTTTGGGAAACTTGTCAAAGTAAGTTTTCAAAAAATCTTTTTTACACAAATTTCATGTGAAAAAAAGGAAAAGTGACTAAAACAGAGGAGTGGTGGGTCCAGCCTAAAACCCACTGGGTGGAGTAGACTTTAATACGACAATATATACTAATGGGATAAAAATTTTCATGGACAGCAAGAGAAACAAAATCCCATATATTAGATCATCAACACAACTGCTGCCAGATAATAACCAAATCAAGAAATTAACAAATAATAATATGCCCTTCAGAAATAACCAATTCCAACTTCCAAGATTAGAGAGTTCACAGGCTTACAGTGAGCACCGAACAGCATGGAAGCACTTTTCAGATGAACAAAAGATCAGCAAGCAGCTAATGCAACAAGCCAAATAAGATCTGCACGTAGTCACCTTGTGCAGCCCTCACTGGCTCATGGCCCCTCACCTCCGTTTGCCCATCATCAGGAGCTCGCCCCTGCCCTCTCCTCATGGCCTCACCTGTGCTACCCTTCACCTCAAGGACCTGCCGCCAGTTCCCCATCCCTAGCAGCCCTCTGTGGCGTTCACTCTGTTGCGGGTGTCTCATATCCACCTCAGAATGGAAGGGGGCTAAGGACTACGCTACGTTCCCACTGCACAATCTACACTAGCTAGTAGATTGTTGGGCTATAAGAGTACAAGTTCCTATAAACATGAGAATTTAGATGGCTCTATGTAAGGTCCTATCAGCATCAAAACATCCAGGCACACATCACACTCGTTGAAGACGCATGCTGCTGTCGACAAACACTAAGAATCTACAGCACTTGCAAGCTAGCAAGGGTCGGATTGGATAATGTGACCATATATATGTAGTTCCACCAACAAGCTACTGGCTAGATCCAAACCTCTAAAGCAGTAGAACGTAACAGAGGCCTGGTTTAGTTCCACCCCAAAATCCAAAAAGTTGCTACAGTACCTGTCACATCGAATGTTTGCGGCCCGTGCATGGAGCATTAAATATAGACGAAAAGAAAAACTAATTGCACAGTTTGGTGGGAAATTGCGAGACGAACGTTTTAAGCCTAATTAGTCAATATTTGGACACTATTTGCCAAATAAAAACGAAGGTGCTACAGTAGTCCCAAAATCCAAATTTCACGAACTAAACAAGGCCAGAAGGGAGAAGAAGGTTGTTACATGCCTGGAGCGAAGGAGGGAGTCGCCGATCGATCTGCTTGTGGTGAGAGTAGGATGCGGCAGGTTGTGGCTCCGCGCTCTGTTGCCCCTCTATGTAGACGGCGGGTTCACCCTGGACTACCTACTATGTTTGCGGCTCGCTGCAATGCTCGCTCGGCTCCTGACTGTAGCATTTATAATTCCTCGTCGACGCGGCTCCGGACTGTAGCATTTATAATTCCTCGTCGACGCCACATTCTGAGGCCCTGTTTAGTTCCTATCAAAATTCAAGTTTTTTCACTCTCTCTCCATCACATCAATTTTTGGATGCCTGCATGAAATATTAAATGTAAATAAAAAAAATAACTAATTACATAGTTTAGTTGAAAATCACGAGATAAATCTTTTGAGCCTAGTTAGTCCACGATTAGATAATATTTGTCAAATAAGACGAAAGTGGTACTATTCATCAGCTTGAAAAAACTTTCGATCTAAACGAGGCCTGAGTTGTGAACTGTCGTCCGGACATGCGCCGCGCCTGCGCGGCCGCGGCCAGCTGCTGCTGTCGATTTCATTGCGGTACGGCGCCTCCTTTCTTGTCACGCTTTGCTGACGGGATCTTGCGGGAGATGTGAGAACCAGCCCACGATGCGCAGTGCGCTGCTGGCCTAGTCTCAGAGACGGGAGCCCGGTAAACACTGCACTACGCGCTGCACTGCACTCACTTGTGTCGGGGAGGAGGACCCACCGCCCCACGCGATGTGACCTTTTAGAAAAAAAAACTGTGGCTCATCACTGCTTGCAAGCAAAATTGCAATTTCGTCCTTGTTTAGTTCGCGAAAAGTGCGGAATTTGGCTACTGTAGCACTTTCGTTTTTATTTGACAATTAGTGTTCAATCATGGACTAATTAGGCTCAAAACGTTCGTCTCGCAATTTCCAACCAAACTGTGCAATTAGTTTTTATTTTCGTCTACATTTAATGCTCCATGCACATACCGCAAGATTCGATGTGACAAATACTATAGCACTTTTTGGAAAAACTTTTCGCGAACTAAACAAGGGCATCCTTGTGCACTCAGCGAGCCAACGGGGTACGAGGGCAGGCATCAGTGTGGAAACACCACTTGTGCCATTGCATGGGGTACCTGAATTCAAGCTTACCGTACAGGAGGTGGGGCTCCGCGCCGAACGATAACCCACAGCACGCTCCGCTCCGTCACGTCAGGTAGCGCTCAGCCTCGCGGCGCGGCGCCAAACGGCTGAAAGCCAGCCAGGCCTTGTTTAGATTCCATCAAAATTCTAAGTTTTTTCACTCTCTCTCCATCACATCAATTTTTAGACGCTTGCATGGAGTATTAAATATAGGTAAAAAAATAACTAATTACATAGTTTAGTTGGAAATCACGAGATGAATCTTTTGAGCATAGTTGGTCCACGATCGGATAATATTTGTCAAATAAGACGAAAGTGGTACTATTCATCGGGTTGAAAAAAATTTCAATCTAAACAAGGCCCCGGTCAAAGAGCGAGGACAGCTTACCCCGCAAACCCAGCCACGCGTGCCGAGGGAGAGGAGCGCATGCAGCAGCCGCACGCCGCAGTGCGCAGTCCGCGTCGGGGCCGTGTCTCCCGCACCCATCCCGCCGCGCGGGTGCGTGCCCAGCTCGGCGCAAGTACGGCGTCGAACTTAGCGCTAAGATCGACAGGTCCATCTGAGCACGGCATTATGTATTCTAGCGTTGACGTACCGATCATCGTCAGCTCCATGAGTAAAGATTTGTGACGTCGAGACGTATTACCTCGATGCCATAAGTCCTGACGTCGATCCTCAACATCCAAAGATGAGTTTAAGTCTACCAGGGCTAAACATAAATTTTCTTAAAAAAGGCTAAATTGTAAAAAATTAGATATATATGGCATGTAATGATGTGTTTAGTTCGCGAAATTTAGGAATTTAGCTACTGTAGCACTTTCATTTTTATTTGGCAATCAGTGTTCAGTCATGAACTAATTAGGCTCAAAACATTCGTCTCGTGATTTCCAACCAAATTATATAATTAGTTTTTTTCATCTATATTTAATGCTCCATGTACGTATCGTAAGATTCACTACTATTGCAGTATTTTTTGAGAAACTTTTCGGAACTAAACATGACCTGAGCATGTACCATCGTCACCAGTGGCAAGCTAGCTGCAGCCTGCAGGTTTCACAGCTAGCGCCAGGCCCCCATCAACCATGTGGAGGAGTACAGTCATGTCCGGCGACTAGACTTCGCGGGCGCGGCGCAGGACATGCACGCATTGCGCAGCTAGCCGCGCCTTTCTCCGCTGTCGTCTCGCTCTCGTTGGGCGCTCGTGACTTGATTCCACGGACCACGGTGCGGGGCCTACGTGGCATAGGAGAAGCAAAAAATGATTAGGGATGGCAATTGGTAGGTGAATATCCGAAATGTCCGGTTTTCGAATCCGCAAAAATGTATATGGATGTACATCGGATTATGATATGGTAACTAAGTGGATACATTCATATTCGATTTTTAATATCCGAATTAGATTTGTATTCGAAAATAAACGTGAATATGGATGGATAGCTGATACTATTAATATTCGAATAGAATAAACACATATCTAAACTATGCTATAAATATTTAATTGTTATTTAATTTGAAACTGACATATTTATTGAAGTATATTACTTTTAAATATTTTGTTTTTATTTATTTATGAATATAAAATATTTTATATTCATGAATAAACATGCGGGTTTTGCGGGTGGAAAGGTGTGCTAGGTTTGAATGAGCATGGTGTGCGGGTTCATGACGAGATGCCAAAATCCTGCAGAAGGACAGCTTTCCTCAGATGTATATTGCTGTGGGTACGTAGCAGTGGAAAGGTGTGCTAGTAGTGGAAGGGGTTTTGCGGGCGAGAAGCACTTTAAAAATTGGGATTTTTTGATTCACGCTATTATAATTTTAAAAGTTTTGAGATACGTCACTACCGTTCGTCTATTTGTAAAAGGAAAAAGTCTACCTGACTCCCTCAACTATTATACTTGGTCTACTTCACCCCCTCAACTATGAAACCGTCTGTTTTACCCCATAAACTATCTAAAACCGTCTGATTTACCCCCTGGGGCGGTTTTCAGCGGCGGTTTTGCTACAGTAACAGCGGGTTTGCTACAGTGACGGCGGGTTTGCTACAGTATCCGTGTTTTGAATTTTCTTTTTTTTTATTTATTTTCGGTGAATTTTTGAAAAATCATAGTAAATCATAGAAAAATCATAAAATGAAAAATCTAATTTTATTGGACTCCACATGAGTAGATCTACATAGTGAATATATAATACGGTATACTTTAGTACAAAATTTTTACTGTAGCCTTAGATTAATTGGAAAATCCAATTTTGTCTGTAATTAATTAGAATTTATCTATAACTAAGTTATACATAGTTCAATGAGTACGAAATTTTTACTATAGTTCAAGCATACAATAATTAGCGTACCATAAAAATTTCACCACAATTGGACCATAGAAGCTGCAGCTATGAATTATTCTAATTAATTACAGACAAAATTAGATTTTCCAATTAATCTAAGGCTACAGTAAAAATTTTGTACTAAAGTATACCGTATTATATATTCACTATGTAGATCTACTCATGTGGAGTCCAATAAAATTAAATTTTTCATTTTCTGATTTTTCTATGATTTACTATGATTTTTCAAAAATTCACCGAAAATAAAAAAAGAAAATTCAAAACACGGGTACTGTAGCAAACCCTCCGTCACTGTAGCAAACCCGCTGTTACTGTAGCAAAACCGTCGCTGAAAACCACCGGGGATAAATCAGACGGTTTTAGATAGTTCATGGGGTAAAACAGACGGTTTCATAGTTGAGGGGGTGAAGTAGACCAAGTATGATAGTTGAGGGGGTCAGGTAGACTTTTTCCATTTGTAAAACTACCGCTATAATTCCTGGTCTCTCCTATCCATGCCATTTTGTACGCTTCTCCCGTACATGGACCCATTGTCAAATACGAGATGTGTACAAACGTTAAGGCCCCGCGTCCTCTCCGTTAGAACAGGCCCGCCCGCGGCGGACTGCGCGCGAGCGGAGCGGCGGCCTGCGCCATCGTCCCCGGCGGCGTCCCCGTTCCCGTCCTCTCGCCCGCGCCATTGCCGGAGCCCACCCTTGCTGTGGCCATGGCCGGAGCCGAGCTTGCCCAGCGGTGTCCCCGTCCCCTCACCCGCGCCATGGCCGGAGCCGAGCTTGCCCGACGCGCCACATGGCGGGCAACTTCCTGGCGCAGCACACGGTGGCGGCCGTGCAGTCCGAAAAGCTGTCGGAGTCCTGCGTGCTTGCGAGGCGGAGCGGCGGCGCTCGCCCGCAGCGGCCTCCGTGAACTCACGTCGGCTTCGTGGCCCTGCGAGAAGAACCACGCGCCTCGGTCATGCCCTTTAACACCTTCCTGCAGCGTCGTGTTGGCCGCCCAGCGCTCGTAGTGGTACTGTGGTACAGGTACATGTCCAACGACGCCTTGGCGAGCTCGTGGCGCGGAACGCCGGCGCCGCGCAGCACCAGCAGCAGTAGCTCGTGCTCGCCGACGACAGGGCAGTGTCGCCGGAGGTCGTTGACGCTAAAGTTCAGCAACACGCGACGAACCAGAGCGGAGCGCAGTGCACAAGATCTTCACATGGTTTCCAGTTTGCTCTGTTTTGTCTCAAAAGTCTGCTGCTCCTTTTCGATGTCATTGGACTATCAAAATTAATTCATTTTTTTGGTTCTTTCGTTTTTAACGCAAAGTAAGCAATACTCGCGATGTATATTCACTATTCAGACCAGTCTAACGGATAATCCAACAGTCAGTGGCAGTAGGTGACCACGAACTGCGAAAAGGGAGAGCATCCTTGACGGCCAATCCATTAGCTCGCAAGCAAACCATGAGCGCAAGGCAAAGCACAGCTCACTGCAGAGAGAAGCCACGCTGCAGCTATTCATCGCGGAACAGAAACGAACATAGGGCACGGGGCGTTTTGCTAGTTTACCTCCATGATTCGGCCGTGGATGGCGTTTTGGAGGAGCTCTACGGCGCAGCGGGACGGATGAGGAGGCGTTCGCCTGCTCCATGTACGAGCTCGACGACAGCTTCGCGTGCATCTAGCAGTCGCTCGGGATCGCCGCGGACGTTGCGGAGGTCGAGCGGGAGCAGCGTTGACACAGGCTTGCGCGCGAGGCGGAGCGGCGGCTCTCGCTCCACGTCTACGGCACCGTCTTCCACGGCTGCTGCGCGTCCGTGCCGGCGACCCGCGGGAGCTACTCAGCTACCGTTCGACAACCTTGGCCCCAGTGACGTGTGCACGTCCTCCAACGCTAGGACGGGGACGCCGCCGGGCAAGCTTGGCTGCGGCATGGCGCGTGCGAGCTCGGTATCGAAGAGGACGGCCATGGCACCGGTTCCGGCCATGGAGCGGGCGAGGGGACGGGACGGAAACAGGGCCACCGCCACGGGCGAGAGCGCAGGCCACCGCTCCACCTGCGCGCAGTCCGCCGCGGGTGGGCCTGTTCTAACGGAGAGGAGGCGGGGACTTAACGTCGTACACGTATCTGTATGCATACATGTCCGACAATGGGTGCATATACGGTATAAGTGTAGAAAAATGGCATGGACAAGAGAGACATGAAATTATAATGGCAATTCTCTAAATAGACGAATTGTAATGGCGTATCTTTAAACTTGTAAGATTGTAATGGCGTTGATAAAAAAAAACCCTAAAATTTTGGCCTGGCACGATATTCGGCGTTGCGGACTATAGACACAAGCGCTGGGTCCAGTGTTCATTAGTAGCGTTAAATTAAGCACGAGAGAAACACAAGTGGTGGGACCCACTGTGGCAGGCTGATCGGTAAATTAACCAACCATCATTTCTTGTCCAAAATTTGGATTCAGATTCCATGTTTACTCGATTTGGTTGCATTGATAGCAAGTATTCCATTGCTTTGTCAATGGATTTGGGATAATAAAAGCATAATATGAGTATATAACACATGTACATACAATTTTCTGGTTGAAAACTAACATATCTATTAATAAATAAATATATAAATTATTAAATAAATAAAATAAAATATTTAAAAAATCTATATCAATAAATGTATTAGCTTAAAACTAAATAAAAATAATATACTTATAGCATGTTTAGAGAAGTGCTTTATTCTATACAAATATATCGACTATTCATAAATATCCATATTTATTTTAGATACGGATCCGAATTTGGATCATGAAAAATAATAATAAATGAACTCTGGTATCCATTTTAAAATCAGATGTGGATCCAAAATATTTATATTTATGTTTTGACGGACATGAATATGGAATAACTAGGAGAATACCCCACGCGTTGCTGCGGGGATTCTAGATAATTTAAAAAAAATTAGACTATTTATATTTATAGTTATATGAATGAAACTATCTTAAATTAATTTTGGTGAATGGTTTGACACATCGATGTGAACAGCTAAATGTATGTTAGTGGATGAAGAGATAACTATCATAATTACATGTGCTAGTTGGCTATAATTGCAAGTTTTAGTGGATTGTTGATGTGGATAGCTTGCCTGTTGAGAGAAATTTCTAGTAAGGTTTAGCTTTATAAGAGCATCTCCAAGAGCCTTTCTAAATTTCACTCTTTAAATTATCATTTGAAGAGTCATTTACATAAAAATCATTTTCTATATCTTTTCATTCCCCCAACAGTTTTTCTATATCTCGTGCTCACTCTAGAGAGACATTCGTGTCTTCTATTTTTGGCTTGCGAAATATTTAGAGAAACTGTTGGAGGGTAGTTTTTTTTACTAAATTCTTTATTCCTAATATTTAGAAATGATATAAAAAGTGTCTTGGAGTTGCTCTAGGAGTATAGGATTGGATTTGGATATCTGGTATCCATTTGCCACCGTTACCTTGGACCACACCGCATGCATATTCCACGAAACTGTTGTCCCATCACGTGGTGCATGGCACGGGTGTTTGGGATGGCGGGGTCACGGTTGGTGGTGGCCAAGCAGATGACAGCGCATGAGTACTTCGTAGCTTTTTTGATAAAGGAATGGACATTCCGGCCTCCACATCATAAGATACTTTAGCAAGTCATTATTACAATAGTTGCAACTGCAGCAGAAGCAAAAAAAAAAAAAGTTCTATAAATACTGCCAAACAAAACTCAATTCCTGTAGCATGATCTATTGCTAAATCTCTATCCATTGTTGGCAAAGACCTCTATTGTTGTAATTTCCTAAGCGTTGCATGACATTTTTTTGTCCGACTTTCTACTTTGGCAATCACTGATTTTTCCTGTGGCACTACCCAAATCACGACAATACTGCCGGTTCAAAACACCCCATCGCTGTCGGATTTTGAACCGGCACAACCATATCGGCAGTGATGTTGGTTAGCTATCACTGTCGGTTCCTACAAACCGGCAATGTTCTTCAACTTCACTATCGGTCCTTTACACAAACCGGTAGAATTTAGATCCACCAACACTGCCGGTTCATAAGACCACCCGGCAGTGTAACCTCGAACCATCACTGCCGGTTCATGTTTCAACCGGCAGAGTTGTCAGAAAAATCACTGCTGGTTTGTGACAAGAACCGGCAGCGATGGCTAAACCAACGCTGCCGGTTTGTGGCTCAAGCCGACAGTGCCATCTTGGCAATCACTGCTGGTTTGTTGCTAACCGACAGTGATGTCTACGACAACACTGTCGTCAGTGTTCGCCTAAACGGCCAGTAAATGATAAACAGTGGTAAACTGTTTTGTTTACGGGATAAATAAAAATTAAACAGTTGACCGTTTTAACAGTAAAAAAACGAGAAAAAACGGTCTAAATGGAACGGAGATAAACAGCATTAAACGAACTAAACAGCTGTTTAAATGGTTGTTTAGACGAACACGAGGTAAATCTAGTTCAGTTTTGTATGGACAAATTTATATACTTAAGTTAATTATATTTATAAATGTGTGCACTTGATATGTTACATGCATAAATATCTATATTTACTTCTTTTCACATGCATAAATATATATACATACCAAAATAATTGATTTTTACTCGGATAAATATGTATAAATGCTAGAATACTTGATTTTTTATATGCACATATATAATTATATATTTTTTTAAGTATAAAACCGTTTAACTTCGTTTAAAGTAAACAGCCTAAACGCTAAACAAAGGGCAATCGTGTAAAGACCGTTTACCGTTTAGGAAAACATTGATTGCTGGTATGCTGCTAACTGGCAGTGATGGCCCGTTCGTATTTTATTGTTTTATAATTTATTTAAATTTATATTTTTTCGTGGAATCGGGTTTCGCTTTATATACGCTGCGTAGACGGCAGGTCCATCAATATTAAACATTACAAATGTTATGGTTACAGTTCAAATGTTCTTATCAAGATCTCGATCCCTCAAAATAAAAAAGAAATGTTCTCGAACTTCACATATTGTACAATGCTTCTCGGACTTCTTACAATAATCTAGCGAGCCGCTCTGGGCCATACTGGTCCTTGAACTTCACGGATTGTGCAATGAAAAATACTCCATCTTTTTTCAATACCTCGGCTAAGATGAATTTTGCCAGCTCCGATTGCAGTGCGACGATCTCCATGTCTAACAGCCTTTCGTGGTTATATTTCTTGCGCTGTCGTTCAAAAAAGATGATATCCTAAGATTGCACATTCATTGTTTCCCGCCGGCTGTTTTAGGTACTTTCTCTCTATTTCGACAACCTTGAATAGGACATGCGTCCCACCGATATATCTTCTTCGGACACTGAGCAACATTAAAAGAAGAAACATTAGAAAGCGATATGTGTGATTAGAAAATAATATGTTATTAGGATCGCTTACTAATTTAGCACTGCCACCAGAGTGCATCCAGATGATGAAATGGGTTTTTCTTCGAGTCCCACACCTCGATCAGATTTTTAGGAAGATTAACACAAATGAAGATGAAATGGTTGCTGCAATCACAGAATCCAAATTATCAAATAATCTTAACGAAAAAAGAAGCATAAAATTAAAAGCCGAGAACACATACTCGCAGTTGTAGGCTAGAAGTATGTGGGTTTTGTTCATCTTGAATTCATCAAAAACAGCAATCAATCTCTCTTTCAGGTCTTCCACGTCATATCCATGGAGGTCTAAACATGTCTTCTCATTGACTCACAAGGGGTCTAAGAAGCTTATGTTATCCCATTTGCTTTTTAGAATGCAAAATTTTGCTATACACCTACATAAAATCATGGAAAGAGCTCAAAAGTTAACAATTTGTGTCACGAGAGAGTAGTTAATTGTAATATCATGCGTGTAGGGTACTTACATAGTCCACAACGTCAACATTTGTGTATCGAGAGAGCGTTTCTAGTATAGCTGGAACAAGCACTCACACTCGATATCGAATTTCTCTTCTTCAGGATAATGAAAAACATGTGGCGAACGGATAATAACCTCAAAACCAAAGTCCTCAGTCTCTGTTGCTTGAGCCATGTAATATTCATGCAACTGACGCATATATGTTGTTAAATTTTTATACTCATGATCAGGAACCAAAAGATTGCCCCTTTCATAATTTATTGTCGATGTTCCCATCCCTTGTACATCATAATAGATGTTCATGGCCTCTTCCATGGTTAATTCAGGGTTGTCTTCGACGTACCTCTGTATGTTTCTTAAATCTTCATTGTATATTTCTTCGGCTCTTATTATAGCGTATTGATTCTGTGTTTGCATTTCGAATTTGGACTTCAACAAACACGGAGGCAATGAGGCATAGAGATTGAAGAAACTAACACAATCTTCCTTCGAGATGTGTGCTGTAAATTTTTCTTTCATCAAGGTGGTAACGCTGCCGGTGAATGGCCTTTTTATTTTTTGTTGGTCCACTTTGGGAGGATTAGCGACTGAATCCAAGGACTTTTTCTGCGACTACAAGGATGCCTTTGATCTTGTTTTGGGCTGAGGTGGAGGAGGAGGATGATGACGAGAATTCTGTTTTCCCAGGGCTGATGAAGATGGAGGAGGAGGAGGAGGAGTCTTCTCTTTTCTCGGGGCTGGTGAAGATGGAGTCGGACGAGGAGGAATAGAAGGAGACATCTGTCTTCTTGGGGGTGATGGCAAAGGATGAGGAGGGGAGTGATCTCTGTTGGGAGATGGTGATCATCGCGGATAGGCGAAGACTCATAGTCGTCCTCATCATCAGAGGACAATTGGTGGTCAAGCTTAATAAAGCGCTTGTGCCAAGCCACTTGAGAGCCCTTGTTATGACCAAGTTTTGGCCTATCTTTCGTTGCGGGGTACTCAATGTGTATCTTATTATACTTCTTATCAAGTATTCTGTCAATGGTGATGCAAGCGTACCCCTGTGGAATTGGGTGGCCATTAATGGTCCCATCTCCCGCAGGCCAAGCCTGGCCGAGTGCCACCTTGTCCTTTGTCCATTCCTGATGGATGTACAACTTGATATTGATGGGTTCAGTGATGCCGTCCACCGGATGAGGCACATTCGCATCTTCTTCGTCGAGCGGGGTCGATCCGAGCTGCTGCGACCCCTAAACTGTGGGCTAAAGGTAGTAGGAGTAGGGTTTTGTGGTAATCCTGACCCCTTGGACTATAAATTTTGCTAGACTCGTGCTTCAACAGTCACCTCAATTCGTGCATCCATTCTTTCTTCTATCTCTTTTAGTCGCCTTAAACACTCTACCTCTTGATCCGCTCTACCCCTCGAGTGGCTCCGATAAGTGTTAGATTCTTGGGGAAATACTAGTTTCCAAGAAACAGCACCGATTCCTCTAGTGCGACCAGGGTGCTCCTTGGTTCCGAGTGCTTGGGTGAGCACGTCTTTCTCCCTATTACAAGTGCGAGTCCCTTGCCTCACCTCCTCAGTTACCTAGGAGATCCTCTAGATGAGTTCGCTCATGGGTTGATTTGTGGAGCTAAAGCTCCCGTCCTCGGCGTGGCATACATTTCTCCCCATACAGTATATTATTGATCTTAGCTCCCAATCGGCGGTCTCAACCTGAACGCCTTCCTCAGCAAGGCGATCCATCATTTTAAGTTTTGCTTTAAATTCTAGCATCTTTTTGGTATAGCCATGAGAGCCGAGATGATGAGGATTAGTCGCTTTCTACGAGTTCTCGTTATTCTTCCTGCTTAGTTCTAAGTACTCCTCGGATAACATATATTCCTTGAAATCCTGTCAGAAGTCCTTCTGTTTGCTAAACTATCCACCATCGAAATCTGGCTCTTTATTTTGGAGGACAAAATTCTTGTACAATGTCCCCTTGAAATTCTTGAAGCATGTCCCATTGATTTGTTTTGCTTTTTTCTTGACTAACTCCTTGTCATACTCCGTTGGGAAAGTGAAATACTCTGGGATCATGATATCCCATATGTAATCCTTCTCACTTTCTAGAACCCTCCACGGGTCATTATCTTTTCCAATCCACTTCCTGTACCTAATCGGGATGAAGTCCCTTACAAGTAACCCGAGGATAGTCTTGTATTTTGTCAAAGCTATAGGCGGTGAGAGTGGATCCCCGAATTCATCGAACTCAGTGATGTGCTAGTGTGCATTCCTACCAACAGGAATCTTTAACATGCCTCACTTGGATCTGGCCTTCCTGCTACCCAAACCCTCTGGCTCCTCGGCTGACGGAGGCTCCTGCTGGAGACACCAAGTAAGCTATGACCCTTTCAATTGATTAGCGCATGTGGCTACATAGTCACATGATACCAAAGTTACTTGGCCATCTTGGTCATTTTGACCTAGCTCGAGAAGGCCAGACGGGGTCCATGGCTGCTCGTTCTCACCGTCCTGATTGACATCGTCACCATTTGTCGGAACATGCGGCTCTCCCATCCCAGCGATATCAGCCACTTCTTGTTGCCGATCTGTTCTTCGTCGATGGGGTAACAGGCGACGATGAGTCATGGCTGTGACACGATCATGGTTAGTTTTGGCTATGGACTACTACTAATAGCATATATTCATATTATATATAAACATATAATATGTTTAATGCAAAGTCTAATAATAAGTCCACATACAACAGAGTCAAATAATAGCATATGTTCACCTAGAACAAATTCATTATTTGATTGACCACATACAATAAAGTCCACCTACTGTTATACAAAACTAAGCCTACATCAACTTCCAAATAAGAAAAGCAATTACCATAGCCATAAATAAAAGCATGACATCTTTCCAAGACCAAGGAGCAATTCTCCTAATCTTCACATCTCCGGTGGGTAGCTTCTCTTCAATCTCTAGTGCCATCGGATGACCATGGTTTGCATTCATTGGACTATAGTAGGCAGGTTGCCCATAGTTTGCAAGGTAGGCCGAATGACTATAGTAGGCCCTCAAAGCTTTAGCTTCTGTGTTGTATTTTTTGTGCAAATTACCAGGGTAGCGATTGACTTGAGCATAGCAATCTTCCTAGGTTCGATAAATCATAGGCACGTGACCAACATGCAATACATACCATGCCATGGTTGCCTATATATTTAAGTAAATTAGGTTGTCATTCAAACATGATGTATCACAATATTAAGTGCCTACCTTAATAGCTATTCACATGCCTGGACATTGATAGCTTCTGCTGGGTTTTAACTCTAGCCTATCCCCAACTTGTTTGGGACTTAAAGGCTTTGTTGTTGTTGTTGTAATAAAGACTTTCTCATCTAAAAAGTTAAAATTATTAAATGACTTTGCAAAATTTCACCCGATGCCTTTTTGTTATCTCAATGGTTCATCACTACCGGTTGTAAGTCTAATCCGACAGTGATGAAGCAATATCACTGCTAGGCTAGTCTTTGAACCGGTAGTGATTACGGGGTAGCGGTTACAGGTTAAGGAGGATATCTTTTCCCTTTCTTTTGGATTCCTCTAACCGGCTCAACAGTTAAGACCCCGAAATTTAGCCCCCAAGACCCGTGTTTGAGTCCTAGGCGGCCCAAATTTTTTGGTTTAATTTTATAATTTATTAAGCGCTCTCAAAGGTCAAAAAGAAAAAATAAATTAGCCTTCACACATCCTATACTAGCGGAACGGTTAAGTCTCAGAACTCTGCTGCCCGAGACCCGAGCTCGAACCTGAGGGCTGGCATATTTTTTTTAATTTTTTATATATCACTATCGGTTTTCAAAGTAAACCGACAGTGATAACCAGCATCACTGTCAGTTTTGTCTCATCACTGCCGGTTTTTTAAACCTACAGTGATGTTTATATATATTAAAAAATTTCTTTTATATACTGAATAAATAGAAGCATGTGCATTCCTATGTTGAAATGGCTTAAATTTTTTTGGTAAGCATGTACACCCAAATTAAGACCCCACATAGGATCTTAGGTTTTTTTATTAGTTTTTTTATTTATTATATTTTTCTGTGTGCTGAATAAGACAAAAGAGGGTGAATTTCATCTTGGACCCAATAGATTTTTTCATCGACTTCCACAAAAATCTTATCCCTAGGACACATTAGAGCCTACGTAAAAGTTTGGTACCATTCCGGATCTTTTCGTTGGTAGACTCAGTTCAACCTATAATTAATCAGTGTCGCCGCGTGAAAATTTAATTTAATCTCAGAAAGTAGCAAACCATCTCTAGAAAATCCCAAACTAGGTGTTTCCTTCACACATTGCACGTGCAAGCCTAAGAAAAATTTGATACCAATACAACATCGGAATACGTATGAACCACAGAAACCTTGGTAACCTATGTGTATAGTCATAGTTCGATGAAAGGGCTTATGTACCTCTGTGAAGCATGTAGACTCCGCCTATGTCGAAATGACTTGAAATTTTGTTGGCAAGCATGTATACCCAAATTAAGGCCCCAAACAAGATCTGAGGTTTTTCTAATCATTTTTTATTAATATATTTTTCTCTATGCTGAATGAGACAAAATGGGATGAATTACATCTTGGACCCAATAGATTTTTTTATCGACCTTCCACAGGAGTCTGTGTAAAAGTTTGGCACTATTCTGGATCTTTTTATGGGTAGACTCAGTTCAACCTATAATTAATCGGTGTCGTCGCGCGGAAATTCAACTAAACCTCAGAATGTAGCAAACCATCTCTAGAAAATCCCAAACTTGGTGTTTCCTTCACCTGTGTCACGTGCAAGCCTAAGAATAATTTTGAGACCAATACGACACCAGAATGTATATTTCTAGTTGCCCAACAAATGTTACACAAATTACATGCATGACAATAATTAAACACACAAGCCGTACAAATTAAAATTAGAACCCAATTAAACTACGACCTTGAAAACCTAGCTAAATAAACATTAATTACTATTGAAATCACCGCCGGGATTGATCGGGCCACGCATACTAACATGCCTCTATAGCCATATATGGTAATTGATGCCATGGATTATGTATTCGCTTGTATCGATGAAGGTCAATGCCCGTATGAGTACACTCTCTCGTGCCTCATAATACCAAAAGAATGGTCGACTATAGATGTAACCTACTGAATGACCACTACCCCTGTTAGTAACCTTATGCAGTACTGGCGTCCTTCTATAGTGAGCTGGCCGAGGTTTCCATTGCAAAAGTCCCAATCGTAAATAAGTTGCTCCGTAGCTTGGTCTAGAACAACCCATAAGCCACATGCAGCATAGGTAAGGTCCTAGAGCGCAATCTGCATGCGGAGAAAAAGAAAAAAAAAATTAAAGAATATTATTACAATAATAAACAACAAATAACCACGACTCAGGTATAAGTGACCATTTTTCCACATCCGCGCGGTTGTAGCTCGCAAACCATTCGCTTGCTTCGGGACAGGGATATCACTAGCATTCAAAGCAAGTGTCTTGAAGTGCGAGAAATCAGGCACATCATAGCAAACACATCGAAGTGCCTCTGAACAGTTGCGCATGGCATTGAATTGGACGCTTATCACGTCCGGGCTCTGTCTTCCCGTCTCGTGGATATGGTTCCAATGATTTGCACCCCTCAAAGGGATGGAAAAACTGAGTTCACACATCCATAGCCGACCACTTGCATTAGATGCCGTGTTCTCGACGATGTCCGAGATAAAGGACCAGCTAAGTGCTATTCGCAGCCAATCTATTGGGGATATAGTCTGCGACATATATGTATGCAACAATAATATTAAACTAGTTACACATATTTGTTAGCATAAAAACAAAAGATATTAGAAAATATTTCATACAATAGCTGGAACAGGGAATCGTGGAATGGCCACATTAGGAGCGAATGGCTCATCGCCCGGGTGGAAACCTAATTCTTATGGTGGGGAGGTCCGTTTTTCATACCACCTGATCGATAAAATGCAAAAAAAAATATGAACATAAAATATATGCACAAAAAATTCTTCCAAGTAAAATGTGGCAACATAATTAAATATAGATTGAATGCAAGGAATAAGAATATATATAAATGTAGAATGCAAAGAAACATGAATATAACAAATGAATATAGATAGAATATTGGAGAAGACAACATATCAATACTATTGAAAAATGCAAGAGCCATGACCAAATCACGTCGAGAGAGAGTGAATGTCTTGAGAAGTGAGAGTGAAACATGAGAAATGAGACAGTGAGAGTTCGTGGGTGGGTGGGATCAATGTATGTGGCTGGTAGTTTGTTTTATATAGGGGGGCAAGGACATCACTACCGGTTTTTAAATAGAACAGACAGTTAAAGTTAATATCACTACCGATTTTTTAAATAGAACCGACAGTGAAAGTGAATATCACTGCCGGTTTGTAAATAGAACCGACAGTGAAGGTGCATATATATAAAGGATATATTTATTTAGATAGTATAGTGGGAAAGTTTTAACAACAACGATATATTTATTTAGATAGTAATGAAATACATCAAAAAATTATAAAAATATTAGAAATAAATTACATATACGATAACAAAGACCTTACACTAAAATTCCATATACGATAACAAAGACCTATTTGCATATAGGTTAATATTACAATCAATGTGTATCAATACATTATAATTTAACCACCTCAGTAGCATTCTTCTAGCACCAACTAGGGTCAAACAGCAGCACCAGGTGGTCTACGAGCTAGACCGGTTGGAGACGACAAGGTGGCATCGATGAATCCACCTTGTCTGTACATTACCTTTTTCCAGAGGTGCACCACAGCGGATGGCTCTACGAACCTCGTGACCTCCAATCTTCGGCGTTGCTCTATCTTCAGCAGCATTCTTCTAGTACCTCTTGTGTGCACCATTTTGGTGGACTATGACGTATAATGATATATGTGGTTTGTTGTGAGAGGAAAACACTGTATCATGGCATATAAGCCCTCGCTAAAACCAACAAGCCATGGAGAGGCTCCCTAGCAGGGCGTCATTTTATAGGCAAGCTGTGGTGGTAGGTGGGAGCAGTGCTCCTGCTGTGGTGATCAGCGGGAGCACTGCTGGCCCGTGAATGGAATATTCCTATGTATCACTAGTGCTGGTTTTTAGAACCGGCAGTGATTCCATGTATCACTATCGCGATAGGCCTGACAAACCGATAGCTTTTATTTTTTTAAAATCAGAGCCACTGCCGTATCACTGTCAGTTTTTTTAAAAACTCGATAGTGATAGAGGTCATTAGTGCTGGTTTTTAGAACCGCTAGTGATTGCATGTATCACTATCGGTTTTTAAGAAAAAACTGGCAGTGATAGGCCTGACAAACCGATAGCTTTTATTTTTTTGAAATCAGAGCCACTGCCATGGGCTCTGGATAAAAAAAAATAAAAAAAATTTGTCGCGCCTGGGTTTTGAACCGAGGGAGCGAGAAAGAGGGATCTGTGGCTTAACCACTGTGTTAAAGGAGGATTTACGTTAGGAAATGTTTTGTTTTCATTTTTATAGTTTAAGTTGAGGTTCATTTAATTCTGTAAAAATATAAAAAAAGTTTACCGCACCTAGGATTCGAATCAATGGCACGGCTTCACAGTAGATGGGTTTTACCGCTGCGCTATGATAGGGAGTACGTCAAGGTACGTTTTCTTTTTTATTTTATCCTCTGAATGGGAGTTAATTAATTCAAGATCCAGATTATAGGGCCTTAACCGCTGCGCTAGCATTAAGGATTACGTTAGTTTAGGTTATGTTTTTTTATCCGTTTAGTACATGTAAATACATATAATTTATTGTAAAGTAATACAAATATTTGTGTCTCGATTATTTAATTCCATGATAATTAATTAATGGTCTATAATTATCAAATAATAGTGTTTCTGAACTTCATCTCAATATTTGATTACATAGTCAATTATTTAATTTTACAGAAGGGCACAAAATATAAATTAGATTACATAGTTGGTGAACAACATCCGAATAATGATTACATAGTTAACAATAATCTAACTATCTTTAGGTGCATCAACAATGAGGGCCTCATTGTGATCAAGCCATACATAAACAGGTTTGTCACCCTCTTGAAGGATAGGTAGGGGTAGGTTCGCCCCGAATGGAGGCATTTCCTGATAGCCCCTGTAGTCTTCTTCGTCCGTCACTCCATCGACACCGACAATCTTCCTTTTCCCTTCTAGGACTACTTTTAGTCTTCCTTTTGTCTTATTGTCCCTTGCATAGAAGACTTGCATAACATCTCTTGCAAGGATGAAGGGATCGTCTCTGTATGCGGTCTTAGTGAGATCAATGGTAGTGAACCCTTCGCTGTCAGTGTTGATTTCCTCAAGCTAGATCCACTAGCAGCGAAAAAGAGCTACCTTCAATGGACCATAGGCTAGCTCCCATATCTCCTCTATGAAACCATACTATGTCACCTGCACATTGCTGTTTTCATCATGAGCATCAAAATGAACACCACAATTTTAGTATGTGCTCTTACCATCTTCCTTTTTTGTGTAAAATGTGGATCCATTGATCTCATACCCTTGGTACTTAAGATATGTACTCGAAGGTCCCATGGCTAAGGCATCCAGTTGATTACCCAACTTTATTCCAAGCAAGCGACGTCGCAACCAGTTGACAATTCCTCCTTATGTTTTTTATCCAGCCAAGCCTGTGACCTGCTCAGATATAGAGTTTGCAGCGATTGCATGTGCTCATCAATGTATGTCATCACACCCTTGACTTGCTGGAGAATAGCGAATTGTGTCTGTCTGAAAGAAATAGGGTCGTCTACTGTAACAGATTTCTCCCCGATCATTCCTTTGCCACGTAGTCTACCCTCATGACGAGATTCTAGAACTCTGACCCTTTTGATGTCTAGATAATATACGTAGAACTCAATGTCCTCCTCCATTGACCATCCTTCAACCATGCCCCCTTCTGGCCTGAATCTGTTTCTAACATACCTCCTGAAAACTTTCATCAATCTTTTGAAAGGAAACATCTAATGTAGGTACATTGGGCTATGGGCTCTAATTTGGTCAACAAGATGAATGGGCAGATGTAATGAGATATCAAAGTAAGTCGATGGGAAATGCATCTCAAGCCTAACGAGAGTTTCAGCTATGTCCCATTACAGCTGCTCTAGCGTGGACACATCAATGACCTTTTTTGAGATTGCGTTGAAGAATGAGCACATCTTTATGATTGAGGCACGGACCTTTGGGGGAGGACACCATGCAGGGTAATAGGGAGCAGCTGAGTCATAATGACATGATAGTCATGGGCCTTCATAGGGCCATAGTTGAACTTGAGTTCTCTCATGTTCACTAGCCTCTTCGGGTTTGCACAGTAGCCCATCGGGACTTTGAGTTCATTGAAGAAAGAAATAAGTGCACGCTTTTCTTCCTTCTTCAATGTTCACGACACAACCGGAAGTTCGAACTGGCCATTCTCTCACTACTACAGGATGGACTTGTTGTTCCGGGCGGTAACGGCCTTTAGTCCCGGTTACCGCGCCGGGACAACAATCCCGGGACTAAATGTGGAACCTTCAGTCCCGGGTCATCGAGCCGAGACTAAAGAGGGACCTTTAGTCCTGGTTGGTGTTACCAACCGAGACTAAAGGCCCTCTAGCCGAGCAAATGTGGCCGCACCCTTTAGTCCCGGTTGGTAACCCCAACCAGGACTAAAGGTTCCTTTTCTTTTTCTTTTTTTTGTTTAATTTGTTTTCAGTTCAGTTACACATATTTGTTTAATATATAATATGTTTTTATGTATGTATTCTACGCTGCTAATATAAATGCACGCACACATATAATTACATCAAATTCTCATCTCGAGCATTATTATATTTGAATAAAGTATGAAACTATATATATTATAGATATATATGTATATATACAACACTTTCATAATCTTGTTCTCGAAAATAACGATATCAATAAACATTTAATTTACATCATTTATTCCTTAGGATCAAAGTAGAACTCGCCATTGGGATTTAGCAGTTTTCCTGCTATTGACTCTTGAACTGCTTTCAGATGGTCTTTTTGCATGACCCTTTGTTTCAACCATTCAGTCTTGCATTTGAAATAAAAGAAAAAGTATTAATACATATATATATATTCATTTAAAAATAAATAAAAAATTGATATATACGTACTCTAAGGACATCTTCAGGAGTTCTTATATGTGCAGTGATAAATTCACAAACGTAGTATCCACATAAGTTATTACCTGGTTGCTGCCGCAAACACCACTTTACGAGAAGAAGATTATTTTCATCATCTCACACGTAAATTGAAGTATGATATAGTAATTAAACACGTGGGGAAGTATATATAGTACAACTTACTAGTATTTCAACTACATTAAGTGGTGCCTTGCAATCCTTGCGGTGTTGCCGAATAAACTCTTTCCAAACCCTGTGCGACCAATAATGTACGATCGTTAATAAATTATGGCAAAGTCTATTCAATAATAGTTGTGCGCAAGAGATCAAAATTACCCCTGGATAATGTCTATCATATCTTGGTATAGTGTCCGCTCTTTTCTCAACGAGTCCAAGATTACTAACCGACTTGAGTTTAACTCAATGACAATGAGTATCCAGTGAAACCTGCATTGGTTTATACACACACATACATGCATATAAGTTATATTGATATTACATAAACTGTGTAGACTACATTATTATTAACACTTACTCAAAGTTGTATGGGAAAAGTATTGTTGTCTTGTCATGCTGCTTCATGAAGAACCTCATGATATTTGTCTGTGCTTCAGATACCCAGTGCTCTTTGACAATAATATCGGTTTTGAATACGATATAAGGATCAATGAAGCCAACACTGGTGTCTTGTGTTCTTTGGAGCTCTGACATCTGGAATATGTATATAAATATAAGTTACATGTGAGGATAATTATATACACGTACGCATGGAAGTGGGTTTATTAAATAAAAGTAAGAATCACTTACAAACAAAAGGAGCTAATGATTGATTTGTCCAGAGCGTCCAAGTGGTATAGTTGATGCAATTCTTCGAAACTAATATATAAGATGTCATCGTCATGAAAGTAATGATGGTCTCTAAATCTGACAAAGATCCACTCCTCACCCCTACGACACGCCTGCATGTACCACTTGTTGAGCAAGTACATTTGCGTACCCAATTCATTCAGAGCCGTAGGGTTTTTTAGACTTTTGCCAAATTTATAAGTCTTCCAGGTATCAACTTCCTGGTTCTGGATTGGAGCTTTGCTCGTCAATTGATCCAAGGTTAAACCAGTTAGTTCAAAAAAAGCATTAAGGTCTTGAACCGACACTTCTCTAGAGTTGTTTGGTCGATAGACTTCTATGTTGGAACCATATTCATTAGCAACAACAAGATTTTGCATTGGTTGATTCTGTTGTCCGAGCTATGGGACATCCTTCCCTGATGCTCTTTTCCTTTTTTTTATGTGCATCATGTGACTTCACGAGGGAGCGGTCATAGTCTGATAGTGGCGGAGGCTTACGAACTTCAAGCATCTTTTTCTTGTGAGCTTCGACCTTGTGCCTCAGTAGATCTCGTGGTATGTAAAAGTACGACTTCTCCTTAAGCTTCGCTTGTCTCAGCTTTTGGATATCTATAAAAAATCTTTCACTTTTTTGTCTTCGTCAGCTGCTATTTGCTCATCAGTCTTTTCAAGAAGTATTTCTTGAGAAATAACTCTTTTTTAGGGGGTCTTCTTTGCCGTCGGGACCTTAGACGTCTCTGTAGTGCGTCGCTGTGGAGGGGGTGGGGGTGGTGTTGGAGACCGGCATGGAGGCGATGAGGCCGGTGTTGGAGTCTGGCGTGGAGGCGTTGGAGATCGTTGTGGAGGCGGTGGGGCCGGTGTAGGAGTTGGAGATCGTTGTGGAGGTGATGGAGCCGATGTAGGAGTTGGATATCGCCGTAGGGATGAAGTCGTCTCGCCCCCCGCGATGCTGTGATGAGATGGGGAATGAATGATTAGGTTAGGCTGGGGGGAGACCCTGCTACAAAAACAAGTTGTGGGTCAATTATTTTTGATGCCAATATAAAATTAATGGAAAATAATATTTCATTCACTTTCATTCGTACCTAGGGTGAGGTAGGGGAAGTGGTGGCGCCCCAGGAATGATGATGAAGCGTTTGCGCCATTGAATAAATGTCTTCTCTACTTCTCCTAGTGTCTTCTCCCCATCATCGCCTTCAATGTCAAGAGGAACATTGTTGTAACCTTTGAGCACTCTATCGACCGAGACGCTAGCATATCCAGGTTGAATAACTGACCCATGGATCCTTGGTGTCTTCATTCGGTCTATTGGAGATACAACCCCGACAGCCACCATGATTGATGCATTATTACCATCTGGAATGTGCAGCTCACATGTTGTTAGAGGCTCGGTAATGTAATCAATAGGGAAGCGTAACCCAACGTCACCTTGAATAACTGGTAGCTCTGTGGAAGCACAACTGCTTTTCATCTGACCAACGGGGCTAATGGTGACTCCCGGCATTGATTGCGATTGCATTTGACTCATTGCTAGCTGCACTTGCCTCTTAATCTCCTCCTGCATTCTTGCCTCAAGAGATTTTTCTCGTTCACGTGATTCAAGCAATGCTTGTCGTGACTCATTAACAAATTGCTCCAATACATGGATTTGGTCTGCCTCCTTATCCTTCTTTCTCTGGTGGCTTCTGTAGGTATCCTTGTTTGCTGGGAATGCTTGTAGCCACGGAACCGTCCCATAGCCTCTTGTTCGACCACCGTGTTCGGGATTCTCTAGGGCATATGTCAATTCATCCTTCTCTCTCTTGCTCTTGAAAACACCACTATCAGCTTCTTCCCTAGCACGAGCTAGTCTCTGTGTTGCTCTCTCAATTTTTTTGGCCAAAAATTAGCTTGCCAGTGTCTAGGTCTAGGCTTCCCCCATGAGCGTAGAACCAATTCTTCGTGCGTTGAGGCCAGTTCTTCTCTATTGTTTCAGGTATGATTCCCTTGGTAGTAATCTCTGCTTCTAGGTTCTGCCACTTGGGAATAGCACTCTTATAACCACCTGATCCCATGCGATGATGGTATTGCTTCTATCGGGCATTCTACTGATTCCTCATCACACGTTCCTCACTCTCTTGAGATGTCTTGTATTGTACGAAGTCATCCCAAAGGGGACTCCAACTTGACAAACGCCTTAGCATTGAAATCCGGCGTTCCATTCTTCAAGATAAACTTTTTATACAATGTCTTACGCGACAATTTGTTGATTTTCAACCACCGGGATATTCAGGATATCCTCATAATCAGCAAAGTACTGACTCGTGTCATCTACATCTGTATTGGTGCCGGCGTTGATAATATCCGCCATTATGTCATCATTCAAGTTATCATCTAGAGCAGCCATTTGTATCTTCAAGACATAGATAGAATTACTATAGCACATAACATAAGTACATGTGATAACACATATAGAATTACTAAATCCAATTAAGTATAATAACACATAATATTTCATAAGGATAAACAATAATAAGGAATAGGCTTTGGAATTGAATCAAAAACACTTTCGATCCAAAAAACGTGGAAATAAGTACATGTATATATACACATAGAATGATACAATTTTCTCTCTCTATCTCAACACATAGAAATAAGTGCATATGTATATATCTCTAGATATGCATGTGATAACACATAGAATGTCTCTCTAGATACAATTTTCTCTCTCTCTCTCTCTCAACACATGGAAATAATTACTAAATCCAATAAAATAAAATAACACACATATATCTAGATAGAATTAATTACTAAATCTAATTAAATCTAACATATATACATAGATAGAATTACTAAATCAAAATTAAATCTAACACATATATAGAGAGAGATAGAATAATAATTACTAAATATATCAAAAACTATAATAAAAACTATCTAAAAAACTATCTAAATAAAGTACTAATTAAATTTTAATACATTTAAATCTAATTAACATATATCAAAAACTATCTAAAAACTAACTAAAAACTAAGAATAAATTACTAATTAAATTTTAATACATTTTAATGTAACATATATATCAAAAACTATCTAAAAACAATCTAAAAAATATGGCCGAGCTATAGCTAGCAGGCTAGGGGCGGATGGCGGGCGTGCTGGCCGGCCATGGGGCCGAGCTGAGCCACGCGAGGACGACATACGGCGGAGACGAGCTCGATAGCCGCCGGGCGGGGCTCGACGACGAGGCCGGGCAGGGGTAGACGACGACGGCGGCGCGATAGAGCTCGACGTGGCTGGGCGCGGCAGAGATGAGATCGACGTTGTAGATCGAAAAGTAAAAGATGAACAGAGGAACCGTTCGATATATATAGGCCGGGACCCTTTAGTCCCATCTGGTAAGCCGAACCGGGACTAAAGGTCCAACCCTTTAGTCCCGGCTCGGCTTACCAGCCGAGACTAAAGGATCTTTAGTCCTAGTTGGTGTTACCAGTCAGGACTAAAGGTATTTTTGGGCGGGCAATTCCGCCCACCCTTTAGTCCCGGTTCCTGGCCTGGGCTGGGACTGAAGGCCTGAAAATTTTGGCAGCCCGTCAGAGTAATTGGAAAGGCCTAGGATTTTGATTTTGTTCTCCTTGTTTAATACTAATTAATTCTATAGCAACTTCAATACTTTGCAATATTTATTTTAAAAATACTATTGATTAACTATTTATTTATATTAAATAGGAAAATTTTGTAACCTAAAGTTTTAATTTCTTTTATGAATATAGAATATAAATGTTACTAATACTAAGTATTTTGTTAATGCAAAAATATATTTGTAACTTAAAATTAATAAAACTAATATTATTCGATAGGAAATTTATTATCACATTATTGTAACGTCAATGTTTTAATTTTTCTCGGTTTTTTTACCAAAATGACAGAAAATTTTTGTTGAACCTATAAAAATAAAGAAAATATAGTATTTTTGTTCTACAACTTTTTTAAATGAAAAAATGGCCTATATAAGGATTGTAGATCTTGATGAGTTGAACAAACTTAATATTCAAAACTTTTCAATTTGAGACAATCTAGGGTTCCGAAAACTAGTTTGTAGGCGTCGAAATTTAAAAATCATAAATTGGAACCGTCTAAACTTTCTCAAATGGAAAGTTGACCAAAACAACAATTGTATATCTTGATGAGCTGAACAAACTTAGTATTCCATTTTTCGATTTGAGACAATCTAGTGTTCCAAAAAATAGTTTGTAGGCATAGAAATTTAAAAATCACAAATTTGAACCGTCCAAACTATTTCAAATGGAAAGTTGACCAAAACAACAATTGTAGATCTTGGTGAGTTTAACAAACTTGGTATTCAAAACTTTTTAATTTAAAGTCATTTAGAGTCCATAATACTAGGGTCAAAATGTTGTTTTTTCATTTGACCAAATTTGACTTGGTCAAACTTGCTCAAATGAGATACTAAATGACCTCAGATGAAATATCTCTGAATACCAAGTTTGATCATCTTAGCAAGATCTACAATTGTTACATAGCTCATTTTCCCATTTGAGAAATTTTTATCAAACACTAGTCACAAATTCTTGAATCTCATATAGACTTTCTAAACCTATGTCACACACTTGTGAAATTTGAACTACATTTTGTCCAAACTTTCTCAAATGAAACAATGGCCTATATAACAATTGTATATCATGATGAGCTGAACAAACTTGGTATTTAATTTTTCAATTTGAGACAATCTAGTGTTCCGAAAAATAGTTTGTAGGCGTAGAAATTTAAAAATCACAAATTTGAACCGTCCAAACTATTTCAAATGGAAAGTTGACCAAAACAACAATTGTATATCTTGATGAGTTTAACAAACTTGGTATTCAAAACTTTTCAATTTAAAGTCATTTAGAGTCCATAATACTAGAGTCAAAGTGTTGTTTTTTCATTTGACCAAATTTGACTTGGTCAAACTTGCTCAAATGAGACACTAAATGACCTCAGATGAAATATCTCTGAATACCAAGTTTGATCATCTTAGCAAGATCTACAATTGTTACATAGCTCATTTTCCCATTTGAGAAAGTTTTATCAAACACTAGTCACAAATTCTTGAATCTCATATAGACTTTCTAAACCTATAGCACACACTTGTGAAATTTGAACTACATTTTGTTCAAACTTTCTCAAATGAAAAAATGACCTATATAAGTATTGTAGATCTTGATGAGCTAAACAAACTTGGTATTCAAAACTTTTCAATTTGAAACAATCTAGGGTTCCGAAAACTAGTTTGTAGCTGTCGAAATTTCAAAATCACAAATTTGAACCATCCAAACTATCTCAAATGGAAAGTTGACCAAAACAACAATTGTAGATCTTGATGATTTTAACAAACTTGGTATTCAAAACTTTTCAATTTGAAGTAATTTAGAGTTCATAATACTAGAGTCAAAGTGTTGTTTTTTATTTGACCAAATTTGACTTGGTCAAACTTGCTCAAATGAGACACTAAAGGACCTCAGATGAAAAAACTCTGAATACCAAGTTTTGCTCATCTCAGCAAGATCTACAATTGTTACATAGCTCATTTTCCCATTTGAGAAAGTTTTATCAAACACTAGTCATAAATTCTTGAATCTCATATAGACTTTCTAAAACTATGTCACACACTTGTGAAATTTGAAACATATATTAAACATATTACAATGTGAAGTCATAACATATTACATAATATCCATCTCTAAAACATAATATATTAAACATGCCTCGTTGTATCACGTGGGCATAACAGTGAATTTCTTCTTGACGTATGACCCTTGGTTATGATCTTATCGTAACCATGGAGTGTCTTCATCATTTAACATGATGCTGGGATCTTTCTTCACTATGAAGGGTGGAATTCGGATATTTCTTTCATAATCTTCTGACATGTTTTTCTTGTCTTCAATTCCCGCTATATTTATTTTCCTAGAAAGAACTATGTGGCGCTTTGGCTCATTGATCATTGAGTTGATGTCTTTGTTTTTTCCTCTCTTTGATTTTGTAGACATGTCTTTCACATAGAACATCTGACTCACATCGGCAGCAAGGAAGAATGGTTCGTCTTTGTACCCAATATTGTTGAGGTCCACTGTTGTCATTCCATACTCTTTGTCGACTGTTACCCCTCCTCCGGTCAGCTTTACCCATTGGCACCGGAACAAAGGGACTTTAAAATTAGGTGCGTAGTCTAGTTCCCATATATCTTCTATGCGGCCATAATATGTTTGTATATTCTCATTTGGATCTATGCCATCTATGCAAACACCACTATTTTGATTGGTGCTCCTTTTATCTTGGGCAATTGTGTAAAATATATTCCCATTTATCTCGTACCCTTGGTACGTGAGGATATGCCACGATGGTTGCCTAGCCAACAAAAACAGTTGCTCATCAATATTGTCATCGCCTTGGCATTCTTTTCGCACCCAACCACTGAAACTTTCCATGTGCTGACGCCTAATTCAAGCTTCAGTCTTCCCTGGAAACTTAGATCGTAAGAACTCCTTATGTATCTCGATGTACGGATGCACCAATGATGAGGTCTGAAGAACTGTGTAGTGTGCTTTATTGAAATAATTGTCTTCCATGCCAATATATGTTTTCTTCCCTAAAGTTCCTTTACCACCGAGTCTCCCCTCGTGTCACGATTTAGGAACGCTAATCGGGGCAAGGTCGGGAATAAAGTCAACACAGAACTCAATGACCTCCTCTGTTCCATAGCCCTAGGCAATGCTTCCTTTAGGCTTAGAATGTACTTTCACATATTTTTTCAAGACTCTCATAAACCTCTCGAAGGGGAACATGTTATGTAAGAGCACAGGTCCAAGAATACTAATCTCCTTCACCAAATGAACTAGGAGGTGTGTCATGATATTAACGAAGGATGGAGGGAACACCAACTCAAAGCTGACAAGACATTGAACCACATTATTCTGTAGAGTAGCTAGTTTCACTGGATTGATTGCCTTTTGAGAAATTGCATTGAGGAATGCACATAGCTTCACGGTGGCTAGACGTACATGTGGAGGTAGAATTCCTTTTAAAGCAACTGGAAGCAATTGCGTCATAAGCACGTGGCAGTCGTGGGACTTTAAGTTTAGGAATTTCTTCTCTGACACATTTATTATACCCTTTATATTGGAGGAGAATCCCGATGGGACCTTGATGCTGCTTAGACATTCGAACATGCTGTCCCTCTCTTCTTTGCTAAGCATGTAACTAGCAGGACTTAAGTAATGACATCCATCATCTATCTTCTCTGGATGAAGGTTGTCTCATTCTTTCATGCCCTGTAAGTCCTGACGTGCTTCAAGTGAATCCTTTGGCTTCCCGTACACACCCATGAATCCTAACAGGTTCACACAAAGATTCTTTGTTAGGTGCATCACGTCGATTGCGTTGCGGACCTCTAGAACTTGCCAATAGTGTAGCTCCCAAAAGATGGACTTCTTCTTCCACATGGGTGCGTATCTCTTAGCATCTTTGGAAACAGATTCGCTGCCTTGTCCCTTTCCAAATACTACTTTCACATCCTTGACCATTGCGAGTATATCTTCCCCGGTTCGATTATGAGGATTCTTTCGGTGGTCTGGCTTACCTTTAAAATGCTTACCTTTCTTTCTTACTTGGTGATTCAAAGGAAGGAATCGACGATGGCCAAGGTACATGACCTTTCGACATCTTTTCAAATATATACTGTCAAGGTTATCAAAACAATGTGTGCATGCATTATATCATTTGTTTGTCTGACCTAAAAGATTACTTAAAGCAGGCCAATCATTTATTGTTACGAACAACATTGCTCGTAGGTCAAAGTGTTCTTGTTTGTACTCATCCTAGACACGTACATCTGGTTTGTTCCATAAAACTAGAAGTTCTTCAACTAATGGCTTTAGATAGACATCAATATCGTTGCCAGTTTGCCTCGGACCTTGGATGAGGATCGACATCATAATGAACTTTTGCTTCATGCATAACCATGGAGGAAGGCTGTAGATACATAGAGTAACTGGTCAAGTGCTATGACTAGTGCTCTGCTCCCCAAAAGGATTCATACCATCTGTACTTAAGGCGAACCTTAAGTTTCTAGCCTCATTTGCAAACTCCGGAAATTCCCTGTCTATCGCTCTCCACTATGACCCATCAGCTGGGTGTCTCAGCATATTGTCTACCTTACGGTCTTCTTTATGCCACCGCAACAACTTTGCATGGTCTTTATTTCTGAACAAACGTTTTAAGCGTGGTATTATAGGAGCATACCACATAACCTTGGCAGGGATTTCTTTCTAGGACGTTGTTCACCCTCGACGTCACCAGGATCATCGCGCCTGATATTATACCGCGCTGCTTTACATACCGGGCATTCATCCAAATTCTCGTACTCATTGCCATGGTAGAGGATGTAGTCATTAGGACATGCATGTATCTTCTGGATTTTTAATTCCAAAGGGCAGACAACCTCTTTTGCTTCGTACATAGTGGTGGGCAATTCATTTGGCTTCGGAAGCATCTTCTTTATGAGGTTCAATAAATTCCCAAATGCCTTGTTGGATACACCATTCTTTGCCTTCCACTGTAGCAATTACAGTGTTGTACCCAACTTTTTTTGCCCCTCTTCGGCCGTCGGGTATAGCAACTTCCTATGATCCTCAAGCATGCGCTCGAACTTAACTTTCTCTTTTTCACTTTCGCATTCTTGTTGTGCATCACGAATGGCATCACTAAGAGCATCACCGAGATCATCTTCTGCCGCTACATCTTCTTCATCTCCCCCCATTGTAGTATCATCAAAGGCACCATACTGAGTAATAATGTCATCAATGTCTAAATCTTCTCCTTCACCTTCTTCCATCATGACCCCACTTTCTCCATGCTTAGTCCAACATATATAGCTTGACATGAAACCTGACTTAAGCAAATGTGAATGAAGACTCATTGAGCTTGAATATTCCTTTAAATTCTTACATATGGCAAATGGACAACACATGAAATCATCCCGCTTATTTGCCTCGGCCACACCTAAGAAATAGTACACACCCTCAATAAAGTCTTGGGAGGCGGCGATCGGCATTGTACATCCAATGGCGTGACATAATCTGCATTACACGATAAATTATGAAAACCTTGAACATAATTAAGTATTTTATTATACAACATAGATGACACACACACGGTTGATTAATTAACTAAGCCTGGCTACAACGTAAGCAATCCCAACTATCACTAAACAAACTAAAACTACAACGCACTTCAGTAACATAATTATTTCGTGACCGTACGCAACTAAAACAGACAAATCATTCATCTGTTGAATATCAATAAGCTTCTCCTGCTGGCTTACTGCCTCATCATCAGCAGCCGCTACCTCAAGCGCACCCGAATTCTGCACGTATGTAGCATAATCTTTCTCCTAGTACCAACCATCGCATCCATTGCCCTCCCACTGAAATTAAAGCCAAAAATATTTAGTCAAAAATATTCAAGAAAAGCAGATCAATTAGCTATAATAATCAAATACGTAAGAAACTCACATCGCGATCCGGGCACTTGTAGAAAACACGACCCTTGTTGGGTCCCTATCTCTTGACTCGGTACTCCATCACAATCTTCTGCTTACACTTGCCGCAGATAATGAGAGGGAGTTCTGGCCTCAGTCGTTTCGCAACCGAACGAGAGGCCGAGGATCTGGTACCAATTGTCATCTACTTTCTATACTTATTTTTTCCAAACTAGTGTAAATTTCATATTTTCTAAAATAATATATTTAAAAAAACTAAAATTATTTATTTATCTAACTAAACCATGAAATATGTACTATGTATAATAGTAAAATACCAAACTATCAAGTGATTTTACTATTGTAAATCATCATGTGATTTTGAGCTAAAAATAATATAGAAATCACATAGCTCAAAAACATGTTTAAATAAATAACCATCTGTACTAGTTGACCTTGCTTACGTGATCATCTCGGTGAGCATTTCTCCATCGGACGGCACCGTACTTGGCCAAGGAGGAGCTCCGATTCTACGAGGAAGGGAACACGGTCTTCCATGACCGTTGCCGCTCTCCCTCATAGAATCAAAGCTCCTCCTTGACGTCCATTACCGCTCGGCAGAGAACATGCTCGCCGAGATGAACACGGTCCACAAGTTCAACTAGTACGGATTTTCTATAATTTTCTAACTATTTTCTATGTTTTTCATTTCATGGAAAATTTAATTCTAAAATATAAAAGGCATAATTTCTAAGTATTTCATTTCATGGAAAAAATAATTCTAAGTGACCTGCTCGATATCAGCGAGCTCGCGGGCGTTTAGGTTGACGAGGATAGTAACATTTGTAGATGACATTTGTAGGTCTGAAGTTAACAAATATCCATCAAATTATAGCTCAAAAACATGTTTTAATAAATAACCATCCGTACTAGTTAATCTTGCTTACGTGATCATCTCGGCGAGCATTTCTCCACCGGACGGCACCGTACTTGGCCAAGGAAGAGCTCCGATTCTACGAGGAAGGGAACACGGTCTTCCACGACCGTTGCCGCTCTCCCTCGTAAAATCAAAGCTCCTCCTTGACGTCCGTTACCGCTCGGCAGAGAACTTGCTCGCCGAGCTGAACACGGTCCGTAAGTTCAACTAGTACGGATTTTCTACAATTTTCTAACTATTTTCTAAGTTTTTTATTTCATGGAAAAATTAATTCTAAGATCACGTAAGCCACCGGGGACGAGGATGTCGCGTGCTCCAGCGAGGACGAGCGAGGCGTGATTTTGATGAACTAATTTAATTTTTGTTTATCCAAACATATATATGCAAATTATCATGTGATTTTGAGCTAAAAATGACATATAAAATCATAATAAAGTCCAACATATAAAGTTACACATGCATCTACATCGTAAAATGAGATAAGCTACTGATAAAACATAAGAGGATTAAGTTTGTTACCTCCAAAATCGAAGAGCAACACTAATGGAGGGGTAGAGAGCAAGAACAACAACAAGCTGAAGAACAGAGGCAGTGAGTTTGAATGGAATGGCTTGGGTTCGGGGAGTAAGAAATAAGCTGGTCTATAGGCCGGGATAATTAGTCCTGGTTAGGAGGCCAAACTAGGAGTAAAGATTAATCTTTATTTTCGGGGTATCACCCAAACCGGGACTAAAAGGTTTAGTCCCGGTTGGTAATACCAGTCGGGACTAAAGATCCCTGCCCCGTGGACGACCGTTGGATAGGAACCTTTAGTCCCGGTTGGTATTACCAACCTGGACTAAAGGATCCTTTAGTCCTGGGGGCAAAAAATGTTGAGGCTAATACTAAATTGGGACATCGTTCTAAAGTCTGTTCTCTAGTAGTGTCTAGCTCCACGGCATGCAGCTCCTTCCTGATTTCCAAGTGTTGTTTGTCCAGACGTGTGGCTAGTGAATCCTTCGATGTTCCCCCGGTGTCCATCAATGTGTTAAGAGTGTTAGCGCACATATTTTTAATGATATGTATGGGATCAAGACAGTGACGTACACTTAGAAATGACCAGTAAAATAGTTTGTAGATTTTTTCTTCCAGCCATGTTGAGGAGTACAGCCATGTCCGGCGACTTGACTTTGCGGGCACATGTCTGCCAGCCGAACTGAGAAATCATTATTGCCATTGCCCGGCTAGCATTGTCAAGTTCTTCCCAGGTCCCACTTGGTCCCGCGTGCAAGCCATGCTTGGCTCATTGGCCGGCCTCCTGTACGCGCGATCCGCAACCACCATGTGCGCTATAAAGCCATGCGCAAATAATGCAGACAAAAGTAAAAATAAAGAATACGCCTGCCAGCTGAACTGAGAAACCATTGCCCGGCTAGCATTGTCAAGGTCTTCCCAGTTCCCACTTGGTCCCGCGTGCAAGGCAGCCATGCTTGGCTCATTGGCTGGCCGGCCTCCTGTACGCGCGATACGCAACCACCATGTGCACTGTAAAGCCATGCGCAAATTGACAAAACCTTGCCTACCCGCTGCCCGGGGACCCCCACCTTGCCTACTGTCCCTGTCTGTACCACGAATCATGTGATAGCGGTTGAACCGAAGATAAGAGAAGCGAAAATGGATAAGTAGAATTCTTTTTATGACATATTTGACGTGACTCTCATGATATGTCGGATAAAATCGTATTGGATAT
The DNA here is from genome assembly GCF_019320115.1 of Miscanthus floridulus. Taxonomy (NCBI): domain Eukaryota; kingdom Viridiplantae; phylum Streptophyta; class Magnoliopsida; order Poales; family Poaceae; genus Miscanthus; species Miscanthus floridulus. The sequence goes on from NC_089595.1 coordinate 5,885,364, forward strand.
ACTTATGCATTCTGTTGACACTCAAATTTGTCCAAGATAATTTAGTGACGGGGAAGATGGCGGTTCGGATCATTAATCAGCAAGAGATCAGCTCAAGCTTTGCATGGCCAGGTTCCAGTACGTGCATATATGGATTATTACTGCTATCCAGAGCCCAATGTATTCAAGTGAGAAGGAAATCTATTGCCGTATTGGAAAAGGGACAGAGCATTGTTGCCACGTGATGCAAGTATAAATACAAGGTCCATATATATTTAATATATGTGTGCATGCATACAAGGCAAGCTGCGTGAGCAAGTTTATTTGGACTCTTCAATACGTACGTGCCGTGATTTACTTGGGAGCCAAAGACGAAAAAACAGCCACGTAAGCAATTTTGGTTTCGGAAAGCACATACCCTTGTACGTGAGATCTTGGCCTATACGTCTTCTGCTGGGACGGGCACACTATTAACCGAATCTAATTCGATCAACTTTCACGGCTATTTTGGCCTCTGTACATGTGGAGGTACGACCTCGAATACCTATAGCAGACTACATAGGTTGGGCCACCCCGGGCACACTATTAACCGAATCTAATTCGATCAACTTTCACGGCTATTTTGGCCTCCGTACATGTGGGGGTGCGACCTCGGATACCCAAGGGTGGCCTAGCCCACAAGACACCGGAAAGATATCTTGAAGATATTACGAGATCTGTTAGGATACGAATGATCCCATGATTTTTGTAATGTGTTATTATCTTGTGGTTATCTCCTAGATCTAACCGACTTATAACCCTGTCCCCTAAACTATAGAAGCCGGGCAGTGTCCTCCTCCGAACTCACGCAATATCATACTATAGCCAATACAATCCAATAGATCATAGGAGTAGGGTATTACGTCGCGCTGATGGCCTAAACCTGTCTAACTCTTGTGTCTCTGTTGCCTTCTTGTTCTCGATTACACACATCTCTGCCGATCAATCTACCTTCGTGGGATACCCCTCGAATGACTGCCGATGATATCCTATCGACAGTTGGCGTGCCAGGTAGGGGTGTGCGTGCTATTTCCTTATCGAACAAGATGGTACTTTCGCAGGCTCTTCGCCCCTCCCGCAGCCCGGCCAGATCTTCACAGCCGGATCGATCTCTTGGATCATCAACGCTGACGGAGTCAGAGAGCTCATCGAGCCGGTGCAGATCGATACTGCGCCGATCACCCGAACACCTACGACTGTAGATCTGATCTCGAAACCGCCTCCGAGGTCACCTTCATCGACAACTTGCCGCCTGCTTCCTCGCTACCCGAGGAGGCAGACCAACAACGACGATCTGATCACGTCCATCGATCAGGTTGGCTAGAAGCTCACCGATTGCCTCTCCATCACAGAATCAGCTCTGACCACTCTGGTTCAGCGCCGACCACCCTCCAAATCAGATCTATCGGAGGCTAATCGGGAAACTCCAGGGGTTACGACCCTACCCTTTGGGCTCATCGGTGCCGCCACCGTCTATCAAGATGCCCTAAGGGGCAAATTCACCGACTAGGTGGGGGATATCCATCCTCTCGCTGACCAAATCGTTGACCAACTCTCGCCGACTGTCAACATGCTACACGTCGGCCGACGCTCCAAAACATCCCTCCAAACCATCCTGGAGGAAAGTCCAGACTCCGAGTCCCAAGGCTCTACGGAGACCCTCACCGAAACCTTCGCCGACAACCTCCTTTCTCGCCCTTCTGTGGAGGCGGAATCTTCAATGTCAGCGTCGACAGCCCCTACGGGACGGGGAAACCGAGGAGGAACACGCTGCCCGTGTCAATAGGAACGTCAACCGTGCGTAGCGCCGAGCAAATGAGGATGCTCTTGCGCTAGTCGAGGCTACTCGCAACGATCAGCTAGACTCAAAGGGAAGGCCACGCCAACTCCAACGCAACCTCGATGATGAATTTGTTCGTGTTGACGGCCAAGACGTCTACAAGACCCCAAGCGCCAACTTGGCTATGGCCGCCAATGAGCTCGCTCAGCTCCCGCAAACACCAGAGGTCGCCAAGGTTGCCACCATACTTAAAGCGGCGCATTGCCAGGTCAACGAGATCCGCCAGGATCAGATGCCTTCATACTCAACGAGTTCGATCCGCCGCCCCCAGAACTAATTGCCGCCCCAGCAGGAGCCGCTTCGCCGACCAGCATCGTCATGATGCACAACCCCTCCAGGGGGAGCTAGGGGGGACCGCCTCGGCCAACCTCATCAACATGACCAAGAGGTCGAACAAGACGTCCGACCACACCTCAACAACCTCCGTGACGCGCGATGTCAAATCGATGGGCGTCATTTTTCTCTCCATGTAGAAGAAATACGCCGGCATCAAGAGTACGAGCAAGAATTCGGCGACCCAGACGCAGCCCTCCAGCCACTCAACATTGACAATGCTGCGGCCGGTGATGATCCCGAGGGGCCCCAAGCATTCACAAGGGCACTCCGAACACTCCAGTGGCCCCGTGGTTTTAAAATTACCGGGGTCGAGCCCTACAAGGGATGGATGAACCCCACACAGTGGCTACAGGCTTATGCCACTAATGTGCGCACCGCTAGGGGAGATACTAGCGTCATGGTGAACTATCTTCCCGTCATGCTCACGCCAACTATGATGAACTGGCTCACGAGCCATGTCCCGAACTCCATCGAATCCTAGGAAGAGCTAAAGAAGGTCTTCACTGACAACTACATGGCTACGTATGTTCGACTGGGCACCAAGCACGATCTAAACCGCATCTACCAGAAGCTATCCGAGCTCCTCCGTAGCTACATCAGACGCTTTTCCGAGATGAGGAATTCTATTCCTAACATCACGGAAGCTGAGGTCATCATCGCCTTCATCCGAGGACTCCATCACCGCAACCTCCGCTCCAAGTTCAATCGCAAGCCGCCGAAGGGGATTGGCGAGATGATTACGACCGCCGATCAGTATGCCGACGCCAAAGAAGCCGAAGTGCGCTTCAACAAGGATGCAGGCACGCACCGGCTAACTTGCCGTAGCAACGAGCGTCCCGATGACCGATGCAATGGTGACCGCCACTACGACGACCACAGTCACCATCGGGATAGTGGCCGTGATCGGCTAGAAGGATCCAAATCTGGTCAATATCACCGCCGTCGACCAGACCACATTATCACCGTCATTGAAGAACCTTGAGCCAAGCGCAACTACGACGAGCAGTACAAGAAGATCCTCGAAAGCCTGTGCCCTCTCCACAAGAATAGCAAGCACAAGATGAAGGACTGCCTCGGCTTGGCTAAGGAGTTCTAGGCTAAAAAGCCAGACGACGACAACAACGACAAAGCCAGAGGCCACCGACCACCTGGGCAACAACAACGCCTTCTAGGATCATGACAAAGTGGTCGCCACCATCTTCAGGGGCCTCGCCGCCACTGAAAGCAGAAGAGATAGGAAGCTCACCGCCCGCTGGGTGCTCGCCGTCAACACGAAAGACGCCGTCGCCAACCCCAGCTATCACCCCTGGTCTGAGGTCCCCATCACCTTCAGCAGGGCTGATCAATGGGTGGACATCCCCTACTCTAGGCATTACCCCCTTGTTCTTGATGCAACTATCCAGAAAGTGCTTTTCGGGAAAGTGCTCGTTGACGACGGAAGCGCTCTAAACCTCCTCTTCGCTGGAGCCCTAAAGGAGTAGGGCCTTGGGATAGAAGACCTCACACCCTCTGACTCCTCCTTCTAGGGTGTGGTACCTGGCAGGGCATCCAAACCGCTTGGAGAGATCACCCTCCTAGTATAGTTCGACACGGCTAGCAACTACCGCGTCGAGCACATCAACTTCTACATCGCCGACTTCAACACCACCTACCACGCCATCCTTGCTCGGCTAGCTCTGGCCAAGTTCATGGCCATACCGCACTACACCTATCTAGTGCTGAAGATGCCTTCGCCTATAGGAGTCTTGGCCCTATGGGCCAACCTCTCCATCACCTATGCCTATGTGACAGAGAGTCTTGCCCTCGTCGAAGCCACCGACCTCTCCATCTAGATGGCTAGCATGGTCACCAACGCCAAGATGGTACCCGCTGACGACCTGGAGATCCCATAGCTAGAGCCTCCTCATGCCTCCACCAAGTCCAAGGAGACAAAGGTAGTCGGCCTCGGCCTCGACGACCCCTCCAAGACCATGAAGATTGGGGCTCACCTCAATCCCAAATAGGAAAGCACGCTCATCTTCTTCCTACGTGCCAACGTCGACGTGTTTGCTTGGAAACCTGCAAACATGCCGGGGATACCATGGGAGAAGATCAAGCACTCCTTGAATGTCTCGCCGACCGCCAAACCGATCAAGCAGAAACTCCGATGATTTGTGCCAGACAAGAAGGCTATTTGGGTAGAAATAAAATGACTCCTAGCAGCTGGATTTATTAAAGAAGTGTATCATCCAGAGTGGTTAGCAAACAATGTTCTTGTTCAAAAAAAAGAATAAATAATAGAGAATGTGCATTGATTACACTGATATCAACAAACACTTCCCTAAAGACCCCATCGGTCTGCCTTGGATAGACGAGGTTGTAGACTCCATCACTGGCTATGAACTGCTCTCCTTTCTCGATTGTTACTCCGGCTATCACTAGATATCCTTGAAAGAGGACGACCAGATCAAGACGTTGTTCATCACGCCTTTTGGTGCGTATTGCTATACCACCATGTCCTTCGGACTCAAGAACGCTGGGGCGACCTACCAAAGGGCCATCCAGATGTGCCTCAATCAATAATAGGCCGCAATGTCGAAGCTTACATCGATGATGTGATCATCAAGTCCAAGACCACCGACAATCTTATCGCTGACCTCGAAGAAATGTTCGCCAACCTAAAAAGGTACAGATGGAAGTTGAACCCTTTAAAGTGCATCTTTGGAGTCCCATCCGGCATACTCCTAGGCTACATCATCAGCGCCCATGGCATCGAGCCCAACCCCGATAAGGTCTGCACCATCACCAACATGAAACGGCCAACTTGCGTAAAGGACATACAAAAGTTTACAGGCCGCATGGCTGCTCTCAGCCGCTTTATATCCCGCCTCAGAGAAAAAGGGCTACCGTTCTTCAAACTCCTCAAGGCCTCCGAGTGCTTCTCCTGGTCAGAGGAGGCAGATACAGCTTTTGAGTAGCTCAAGTTGTTTCTAACAAAGCCTCCAATCATGATGGCGCCTCAACTGGATGAAACCCTTCTGATCTACATCGCCGCCACTTCTCACGTCGTTAGCATGGCTATTGTCGTCGAGCACGAAGAAGCTGGACATGCCTATAAGGTACAACATCTGGTCTACTTCATCAGCGAGGTCCTCAATGAGTCCAAAACTTGTTATCCTCAGGTCCAGAAGCTGCTATATGCCATTCTAATCACATTGCCCAAGCTCCGCCATTACTTTGAGTATTACAAGATCATCGTGGTCACCGAGTTCCCTCTAGGGGACATTCTCCGTAACAAAGAGGCCAACAGCCACATTATCAAGTGGCCTGTCGAGCTTGGCATTTACTCCATAGATTTCAGAAGCAGGCCCACCATCAAGTCACAGGCGCTGGTTGACTTCGTTGATGAGTGGACCGAGATCCAAGAGCCCATCCCTGCTACTTGCCTCAAGCACTGGGTGATGTACTTCGACAGCGCCCTCAACATCAATGGTGCTGGTGCTAGCATTTTATTCATTACGCTGACCAAGGATAAGCTCCGATATGTTCTCCGAATTCATTTTCTAGCCTCCAACAACACCGCTGAGTATGAAGCATGTCTCCATGGACTCCATATAGCCGTCAAGCTCGGCGTCAAGCGCCTCATGGTATACGAGGACTCCGCGCTAGTCATCAACCAACTCAACAAAGATTGGTCCTATTCCAGTGAGAAGATGGACGCATACTACGCCAAAATCAGGAAACTCAAAGGGAAGTTCTACTGTATCGAGTACCACCACGTGGTACGCGATCAAAATTAGCTCACCGACCACCTATCTAAGATAGGATCTTCTCGCGCCATGATTCCACCTAGGGTCTTCATTCAAGATCTCTTTACGCCATCCATTAAGGAAGAGAAGGAAGTTCAAGAAATCCCCCCTACCGAGCAGTTGGTACTTACAGTACCTTCGCCGGCCGCCGACTAGAGGGAACAGTTCATCAACTACCTCTCTAGCGCCGACGTACTTGCCGACAAGACCGAAACTGAGTGCCTAATTCGTCGAAACAAGCATTACGTGTTGGTAGACGGGAACTTGATGAGGAAAAGTGCCAAGGAAGGGATACTGCAGAAATGCATCACCCAAGAAGACGGAGTGAAACTACTTCTCGAAATTCAGTCTGGTTCCTATGGAAATCATGCGGCCTCGAGACACCTGGTCCGCAAGGCTTTCCGAGCTGGTTTCTATTGGCCCATGGCCATCACCGACGTAGAAACCTCGTCCAACATTGTGAAGGATGTCAATTTTTTGCCAAGCAGATACACATGCCGGCATAGGAATTGCAGACCATCCCAGCTTCTTGGCCCTTCGCATGCTAGGGACTAGACATGATTGGCCCTTTCAAGCCAGTGTCAGGTGGTTTCTGGTACGTGTATGTCGCCATTGACAAGTTTTCCAAGTGGATTGAATACAAGCCGCTTGTGTTCGGCTACTACAAAGAAGGCAGTCGAGTTCTTCGAAGATATCATCCACAGATTTGGTCTCCCAAACAGCATTATCACCGACCTCGGAACCACATTCATTGGTCATCATTTTTGGGACTTCTGCGAAGACCGATGCATCTCTGTCAAATACGTCTTTGTTGCCCATCCCAGAGCCAACGGCTAGGTCGACCGGGCGAACGGCATGATCCTCGACGCCCTCAAAAAGAGGCTATATCAGAAAGAGGAAAAGCATCCGGGCAGATGGCTCAAAGAGCTCCCAACTTTTTGGTGTGTCTCCATACTTTTTGGTCTATGGCTCAGAAGCCATACTTCCAGCGGACATTGCCTTCCGAGCACCTAGGGTGGAACATTATAACGAAGAGCAAGCCACAGTTGTTCAGATAGAGGACGTCGATAGGGCTGAGGAAGAACGCTTGATCACTTGCATCCGCACGGCCAAATACCTAGAGGGCTTGTGAAGATACTACAACCGCAACATCAAAGGTCGTTTATTAGCTGTCGGCCACCTTGTTCTCCATAGAAAACAGAAAACCAATGGGATGCACAAGCTCTCCTCCTCCTAGGAAGGGCCTTACATGGTCAAAGAGGTTACCCGACCATGGTCTTACCGTCTATGTGACTTGGATGGAATCGATATCCCCAACTCATGGCACATCGAGCACCTTATACATTTCTACCCTTGAAACGCTCCAGACATGTACTCTCCACTCCATGATGAATAAAGTTTTTGTCGCCATAATTTGTCTCCATTATTTCTCCATTATGGTTTAATCTCCATTTGTGGTCACCAGCTCTAAGCTACTCCTTAACGAACTCCAAAATGTGATCGCCATAAACGCTCCGCCACGTTTCTCCAAATCTCCAAGATATTTCACCAACCGCCAAGCAGCACACGTTCTGCTCTGTGTTCTTTGGAGAAGACCCAGTCTCCGATCTCTCCCTACACGTGCTATGGGCTCTGCGCTATGCGTTATGCGTGGTCGGCTATGGTTCCTTAGTCATGCCTATTCCTCCACGTGCACGGGCTCCGCGCTCGACGTTCTGGAATGCGGGCTAGCTAAGGCCAAGAACCTAGTAAAGAACTAACTGCTCGGACGCTACTTATACTACGTATAATCGCATTAGGGTTAACACTACAATGATTTTTCACCAAAATACTGGCAAACTGCATAAACATGCACATGTCACTTTACAACATTTATACACATACATAAGTGTTTATCTGCGCCCTCGCCCGTTTTAACTGTTCTCTCCAGCTGTTATAGATTATCCTTCGAGCAGGTCATTATGTTTGGCCTTCACCATCCGTCTCGCCGAACAGGTCGACATCGCTGGCCAGCCTCCTCACCGCCTCCTCCACCTCATCTTCCAGCTACTGCTGCTTCATCGCGCCCGTCCCACTGGCGAATCTGGCCCCTATCGCTTGAAGATTGATGGAGGGGTAGTGGGACCGGACCACCGCTAGGGCATGGGTCACAGCAGAGGCAGTGGTGTCATGGTTGTAGCTCTTGAAGTTCTCCCATGCCGCCTTGCACCTATCAATGAAGGTGTCCGGATGGGGTGGCCTATCTTTGGGCTATGGAGCCACCTCCATGTCGACGTAGTTGAGCACCAATTTGATTCCAGCAACTATGGCGTCAAGCTTGCTCCTCTGTGTTCTGGCCTCCTGCTCCAGCATGACAAACTATGCCTTGGCCCTCCATCAGTAATCTGCAGGCATCACAGGGCACTGTCAAGCAAAGAAATTACTTCAGCAGTAACTCCGACCATGAAGTGCTCACCTTTCAGCTCCTCGGCCAGCTTCTTCGCCCGCCCAGCTGCCTTCTTCTCCTCCTACTGGAGTTGACCGATGACTTGGCACAACTAGCCGAGCTATGTGTCTTACTCTACAAGCATGACGCTCATCAGCAATAATAAGACTTCAGAATGCAAAGAAAATTCATCGATCCACCATACCTTTTCTCTGCTCGGAGACATTCTTAGTTGCTTGGATTTGCACTCTAGCTGCTTAGAAATGCTCGTCAGCTGCTCGGAGATGGTGGCTAGCTGCTCGGACCTGCCCCACAGCTGCTCGAACATGGTTGCCGGCTGCTCGGATAGAGCCCCTTTTGGTATTCCAGATCCCACGCGTTATATTCGACAAGATCTCGCCCGTGCTGGGCCCTCTAGACATTTTTCTTCATAAGCTTAATCACCTCCTTTAGCTTTTCATTTTCTTTAGCGAGGGGCTCCATCCTCTTGATCAGCTGCCGCCATTGTTCCGCAGTCTGAGCTATGTCCTACAAAAGCACCAAGATTCTGACGAACTCCAATCTCCAACGAAAAAGACGAACATCACCAACGAAGTACTAACCTTGATCTATTTCATCACTGTGGAAAGGGTGGACTCTAGCCTCCTGAGCTCCCTGGTGGTGTCCTCCTCTTCAAAGACCACCACTTCATCGCCCCACTTGTGGAGGATCCAGACGACTTGAGGTCGTGATTCCTCATGCTCAAACTCTTCCACCTCGTCCTCTTCCTCCGCAACTAGTGGTGCCACCTAGGGGCTTGGTGGCCGCACAGCGCATCCCACCACACCCTCCGACGTCTCTAGGAACGCCGCCTGCTCCTCAGGCACCACCGTTTTCTTTGCCCCCGAATCCGACACGGCGTCGGTGACTCCAGCATCTGCCTTCGAAGACCTGGTGGCTTCCGCCGTTACCTCAGGCATCGCTGCCGACTCATCCGTCATCGGCGCCAACCGTTCGACGCTGCCAAGTCCATCAGCAGCGGCGGTCGACTCATCGGCAGGCCGCCGAGCACCCGGGGACTCTAGGACGGGGTCTGCGGGCATCGCCTCCACGCTGGGACTAGCCCCCGGCTACTCGCCGGTATGGATGGATGGATTAAGATCCTCTGTATGCCTCGCCCTGCATTAGATTAGCCCGTTCATCGCTGTAACTATAAAGATCCAATAGCAAAGTGATTCCAAGGCAAAGGAAACTTACACATCGGCTTCTCAGTAGGCATGTCGGAATTGGCGCTACCTACCCGAGCCCCTAGGCATGGCCCTAGGGTCGACTCTCATGGCCCTTGCCATCAGCCTCTCCTCCGCCTGTCGCTCAGGGACTCCCTTTGCCTATTGCTCGAGGACTCCCTCCCCTCCCTTCGATTGCACCTCCGCGCGTGCATTACATGGAGGCGCTTTAGTGCTCGAAGGAGGAGCTACTGGAGCCCTATCATCATCCAACCACTTGGACATCACCACACTCTACGTCCGAGTGGTCTGATCGCCGCCAAGTGAGATGCCGCCCAACATGCGAGGGGCGGCACCCGCTGTCTTCCTCTTCTTTCGGGCTGGCTCATCCATCACTGCCCTTTTCCACTGGACCTTCTCTGACACTGAGGGGAACTCTCCATCCGACCAGCATCTGCGCCTCTGGACTCCGACGATGCGCTGACGGCTCCTTCCTCAGGCTCAGTGATTGGCCGGGCATCGACCGCCTGTGGCCATTCGCCCCTCGGCATGCCAGAGAAGTACGCCGCTCGTTCTTGCAAATGGATCTTTCCATAAGTGAATCAGTTCACTGCTCGGGAATGGTACGGGATAAAATACATCAAGAACAAACAATTGAGACTTTTACCTGAGGAGGCGGGTTCATACAGTTGAAGGCCTAGTCTGCCTTGACACGATGAATGAGGCATTTGGAGTGAATAGCTCTATGGCCTGCTCTAGCACATCATTCCTCGTCAGCCTCTCCGTCCTCTCCCGAGTGCCGTCGGTGTCCCCCTTGAAGTCGAAGCCCGCATGGGCCCTCTCCTTGTAGGGCTGGAAATGGCGCACTATGAAGCTCACCACCACCAATCCGCCGTTTGTCTCCAGGCCTTTTATTAGGTTGAGGAGCTCCCTCACCTGCTCCATGTCATCACTGCTTGGCTTCTCTGACTAGCTCTTTCGGCTCTTCAAGACGTGGTCGACATCATAGTGGATTGCAGGATGGCTCTGCTTCATGTAGAACCACCTAGCATTCCACCCCTTCAGTGAAGTGTTCAGCGGTACAGTGATGTACTCACTCACCATCTTGTCTTGGAGTTGCAGATACATGCCGCTGACCACCATAGAACCGCCATCGCCCTTCTTCTTCTGCCAGAACAGGTGTCAGAAGAGGTTGAAGTGCGGAAGAATCCCAAGATACGCCTCACAGAAGTGGATAAAAATAGAGATGTGCAAGATGGTGTTTGGGTGGAGATTGCACAGACTAACTCTCCAGAACTCCAACAAATCCCTCACCAAAGGATGAATAGGAAACCCCAACCCGTGCTAGAAATAATCCTCAAACACTACAGCTTCATCAGTGTGAGGCATCGGGAAGGGCTCATCGCTGGCTAGCCGCCATCCGGCGGTGACCCAATTAGAAAGAACACCCGCCTCCACCATTCTGTTGAGCTCTGCCTCCCCCGTATGTGATGGCACCCATTCCTCGTCATGGCTTGATTTGGCGACCGCCTTCTTCGGTTTCACAACTCCCCTCTTCGGCGCCATCTCTAAGATCTAGATTGGGACTAGGGCGGAAGCGCGTGTGGATGTGAATTGGGAAGCGCGAGGGCTAAGGAGGAAGATGAAGTGGCAAAATGGCAAAGGTGGGAGCGCGGAGTGCGGCGGCGCAGTTATAAAGCACTCCCCCCACTTTTCGCATTCAAGGGTTTTTGGGAAACCGCTCCACGATTTGCGCCTCTCCGAATTCTTCGACGCGGCATGGTGGGCCGTTACCTGGGCTTTCACGCAACTGCAGCCCGTATCGTCCATGTATCACCACAATTTGTTACTGCTCACCGAATATTCGTCGACTTCTCTACCATCTGTTACGGCTCAGTAATTACTAGTGTACAGCCATTACTCCGGTTTTTTCTCCACGGTTCGATTTCTTTGATATTTCCACTTGTGGCTTGGGGACTACGCCATCACTACGACTTGGCTCCTCACCACACTAGGGACTTTCTTCTGGTTGCTTTTGTTTCTGACCCTGGCACCATGTGTCAACGTCACCTACTGTCAGGCTCGGGGACTAAGTGGGCACACTTCACCTTGCAGTGAATGTGCATTTTTTTCTTTCAAGGCTCCGCCCGAGGACTGGTCGCTTGCTCGGCTAGTCTTCTGCTTTTCTTCTACTTTGGACCCTGGCACTACATGACTACGTCACCTACTGTCAGGCTCGGGGACTAAGTGGGCACACTTCACCTTGCGGTGAGTGTGTTTGCTTTAATCTAGAAAACTCCGCGCCTCCTGAAGTTGAAGAAGACTCTCTCCTTTCTCGTGGTCGGACTCTAAGTGGGCACACTTGGTTCACTGCGAGGAAATTTTCGATTTTGAACTTGAGCTCCTTACATCCTTATGGCAAGCCTTACTTGGGATACGCTGCTCGGAGACAGTTCACAACTGCTCGGCAGCGGTTCACGACTATTTAGCGACGGTTCACAGCTGCTCGGCAGCGGTTCACAACTGCTCGGCGATGGTTCACAACTGCTCGGCAACTCATCATGGTGGTCGGACCATGAGTTTGACTGCTCGGCTTTTGTTCACATCTGCTCGGACAAGCTCAAGACGGCGTTGCACAACGGATGCAAGGAGCTCAGGGACTAGCTGTGGGGGGTACGACCCCGGATACCCACGGCAAACTACATGGGCTGCGCCCCTAGGGGTGGCCTAGCCCACAAGACGAAGCCTTGCGGGGCACGGCGCTGCTCGGCGCGTCCCGCAAGACACCGGAAAGATATCCTGAAGATACTACGAGATCTATTAGGATACGTATGATCTCATGATTCCTGTAATCTATTATTACCTTCCGGTTATCTCCTAGATCTAACCAACTTGTAACCCTGCCCCCAGACTATATAAGGCGGGTAGAGACCCCCTCCAAACACACATAATATCATACGATAGCCAATACAATCCAACAAACCACAGGAGTAGGGTATTACGTCGCGCTGACGGCCCGAACATGTCTAACTCTTGTGTCTCTGTTGCCTTCTTGTTCTTGATTACACGCATCTCTGCCGATCAATCTACCTTCATGGGATACCCCTCGGAGGACTGCCGATGATATTCTGTCGACAGTACACGAAAGACCAACAACCCTATAAATATAAAGGGTGACGGCCGATTGAGGTATTCCAATTACACAATCGTCAAAATACAATACAAACCCTTTTTTGTCCTATCTCTTTCAACCACATGCTGTTCATCTCTTGATCTAACGACCGAGGATGATGCCCTAAGCTTGCCGGCCGACCTAGGGCAACCCGGCGACATCCTTGCCCCGACGGGGTCCCTCCCGGGTGAGAGCTTCGACGATTTCTTTGCTAGTTTGTAAGAAAATTACCCGATTCTTCGTCACGCAAGCACGTTGGTTACCCTTTGCTGGTTTGCTTGTAAACCTCACCGCTCTTCACCGCGAAAGCGTGTTGGTTATCTGCTGGAAAACGATCGCTGGTGTGTGATCCAGAATCTAACCTGGCGTCACCATACTTTTTGACAATTCCGCTGAAAAATGATTGCTTCAGCTCTACGTTGTAGCAGAATCTTTTTGCCCTAACCATATTCGTGATCATCTTTCACGTCATCGTCGTATAGCGTCCGGCCTGGAGGCCGATTGCTTATCTTTTCTCCTGCTGCTCCGACGACGAATGAGGCCCCTGAGGCCGATTGTGTTTGTCGTGATTGCCTGGCTGTTGCAATTAAACTACGCGTCAAATCACAGAGTTTGGATTGAAGCAAGCTAGGCCGGAAAGCTCATCCTCTATTAATTGCTAAAGCTGCGTCGTGCGTACCAGTTTAGAAGGCTATCCTGTTGCTAAGCAAATTGGCTTATATATTATTATATATTCTACTAAGCATCATACACTCTTCAAAGTCATCACGTGGAGGGTGTTTGAAGCCTCTATCGTGTTCTTGCTTCCGTTGAGAAAATTCTGCTGCACCACTTTTGCTGCACCGAGGAGCCGACATTTATTGGTGGACACATTAGAAATTACAAGAACACAGGAGGCTTCTCAATATATAAAATATAATATGGATGGATATCAGAGTGCTACTACGGCATCCTATTATACTAACCCCGAGGTACAACTTGTAAATGCATCTTATGATTTTAATAATTATTTTGCAAGTTTAACAAATACTCGTATTGATGTTGCTAGTCCTATTATTAATGAGAATGTTGCATGGGCTAATGTTTATTCTACCATTGGTTCTCATCATGCAAGCTATAATTCTGATTATTATATGCAAAAGCCGACGTCAATGTATGCTTTGAGTTTTGATAATACTAGCAACATACAGCATGTGTATCCATATTTATTGGCTATAAGTTCACAATATGTGGTTCCACCACAAGACATACCGATGAATGAGAGAATTGACTATGATTATGCTAATTATTTAGCCAATTACTCTCAAAAGTCAGCATCATATGCAAATGCTCCTATTCATAATTCAGCTTCACATGTTACTCCCAACTCCAGCCGAATTAATGGGAATGCAGCAAGGTATTTAAGTGCTAATACTCATGATTCGGCTTCACGTGAATGAAAATTCAGCACCTTATGCATGGATCAATGCCTACGATTCGACTTCGTATTTTGCTCATAATCATAGCCGAAATAGTGAAATTTTAGCAAGGCATTCGGGTACTAAAACTCATGGTTCAGCTCCATATATTGCTAATAATTATAGCCGAATCAATAAAAATTGAGCAATATGTGCACATACAAACAATCATGATCCGGCTTTATATGTTGCTCTCAAATCAAGCCGAATTGATGAAGATTTAGCCCATGCTAGAAATCCATATGGCTCCTCTAAATTGAGGGTGTCCGCTTACCGTAGACCGTACCCGTAACACATTGATTACTTAAAAACTCCTAATGGCTGGTGGGTACCTGATTTTTATGAATTTAGTGGTGAAGATGATAAGACTGCTATGGAAACATTAATATATATCTCTCACAGCTGGATTTTGCTGGTAAAGAAGATTATATAAGAATACGAAATTTTCCTTTATCCCTCACTAGTATTGCCTTTGCATGGTTTACAACTTTGCCCCGATGTACTATTGGTTCATGGTCTCAATTAGAGGAACAATTCTATGAATATTTTGGAAAGACTAATGAGAAAAAGCCAATCACGGTTGAGTCATCGGCTAAAAGAGGATTGCTAGTGGGCATGAAAGAAAGAATTGATTCGGATGTAAGCATAGGTTCAGCTATAAAAGCCAAACAACACAATATGCTTTCCGAATCAATCACATCTCAAAATACAAGTCTTGCTATAGAAAAGCACGAGGAGCGTAAGAAAATAGCTAGAATTGATTTTTCAGGAGCTAAAGGGGTTATACATTTATCTAGTAATTACTATATCATTGATGGAGATCAAGCCCCTACAAGCAAGAAAGGATGGCTGCCTGCCTGCTCAGAATCGGCTAAGCCTACTTCAAAGTCGGCTAAGCCGATTACTGCCTACCCTGAGTCGGCCAGGCCGACTTCCCAGTCGGCCAGGCCGACTTCCCAGTCGGCCAGGCCGACTACCCCTATTGCTATTTTGCCTGCTAGTGCCCAAGTCAGCCTAGCTGACTTCCAGTCGACTAAGCCGGCTTCCTCTGTTCTAGCAACTACCGAAGCGCTTTTAGGTGATTCAATCCCTCTTGTTGATTGTTTTCTAGAGATGAAGAGTAACATCATTCAAATCAATGACATGTGCTTCTCCAGCATGATCAACAAGGTGCAAGGTACAAGTATTTTACCAAATTCCCAATCTGGTCATATTGTTTCAATTCCTGCATCTATTAGTTATATTCTTGCTAGTAGTTTTAAAAGACCGATTGATGAAGGTACTTTACCTATTGATGATAAAATAAATTCATATTCTATCGACCAACACATTATGCCATATGTGAAGGCCGATAGTGCTAGTTTGTCAAAGTAAAAGATTCCCAAGAGTAGTTGCAAAGGTGTGGCCGAATGGACTGACATTAAATATGATCCATTCGTTTGCCTAGCTTTAAAGCCGACTCTACAAAAGAATCGGCTAAAGAAATCAAAGTACACCTTTGACTTTACTTTTTGCGACCATGTCTTTGATATCTTGCTTAAGAATAATTTTATTAGAATTATTGATCATAATGCTTTGACATATACTCATAACTTAGAAGAGCATACATATTGCAAGTGGCATAACTCATCTGATCATAATACTTCTAATTACAATGCGTCAAGTGATCCAATTGGCTATTGATAAAGGACGATTGAGATTTTTTGAAGCCATGTCCGGTGACTTGACTTCGCGGGCGCGGCGCGGGACATGAACGCAGTGTGCAGCTAGCGGCACCATTGTTTCTTTCTCCGCTGTCATCTCGCTCTCGTTGGGCGCTCGGGACTTGATTCCATGGACCACGGTGCGGGGCCTACGTGGCATAGGAGAAGGAAAAGATGATTAGGGATGGCAATTGGTAGGTGGATATCCAAAATATCTGGTTTTCGAATCCGCAAAAATGTATATGGATGTATCCGAATTCGACATCCGATTATGATATGGTAACTAAGTGGATACATTCATATTCGATTTTTAATATCCGAATTAGATTTGTATTCGAAAATAAACGTGAATATGGATGGATAGCTGATACTATTAATATTCGAATAGAATAAACACATATCTAAACTATGCTATAAATATTTAATGGTTATTTAATTTGAAACTGACATATTTATTGAAGTACATTACTTTTAAATATTTTGTTTTTATTTATTTATGAATATAAAATATTTTATATTTATTTATTTATCTGATGATATTTATATATTTATTTATGGGACTATGTTTTATAAAAAAACTATTTTTAAAAAGTGTTATTTTGTCCACAGATCCTTACTTATATGTTTTATGATGATTGATTGATTTCATTCTTGTAAAACCATCAATAAAACGAATGGATACGTACTAATTCCTATCATCCAAATTAAGTGTATATCTGAATACAGATCCGAATTCAAACTACCTGATTTGCATTCACATTCGAGGACCACTACTGCATAACGTTTTTTAGGGGCGGCTCGTAACCCTTTGTAGGGGCGGTTTGGCCAGCCGCCCCTACCGAACCGTCTCTACAAATCATGCATTTGTAGGGGCGGTTCCCAGGCCGCCCCTACAAATCGATTTGTAGGGGCGGCTCGTATTACCAGCAGCCCCTATAATACCTGTTTGTAGTTTGTAGGGGCGGTTCAATCTAGAACCACCCCTACAGTACGTTTTCCTGCCAAAAAATTCAAATTCGATCAGAACACTGTTTGTTTCCGCGTATTCCATCCAGTGTTCGCGTTGCTGAACGCCCCACGACCAACATTCCGAACCGCGTTCGCATTGCCAAACGCCCCGCGACTAGCGTTCTGAACCGTGTTCGTGTTGCCGAACGCCCCGCGACCAACGTTCCGATCCGCGTTCGCGTTGCCGAATGCCCCGCGACCAACGTTCTGAACCCTTTAGACTACAAGCACAAGAGTATTATATAAACTACAATTACAAGTTCAATTCACAAGAATATATACAATCTATTATTAAATATACAAATTCCATACATATTGTTATCAACGTCCTAGAGCTGGCCTTTCAGTCTCACGAAGGTGTTGGTACTGAGGATTTCTACCTAAGTCAGACTCTCGATCATGGTAGACGCCTTTGACGTGTACAATCTGGTCCAATATGAAGTTGCAAAGGTCACCGACGAGCTCTAAGAGTTGGTCATCCTTGTATGGTTGCTTTTTATTCCTTTCTCTTCTTTCCACTACAAGAGAACAAGTTTCGGTTTAGTATTTCATGCCATGTACGAAGTTTTTATACTACGAGTGAAGAGGTTCAAACTTACCCTTAAGGGGTGTCTCCTGTAGGCACCGGTGTTACTCATCATAGAACATATATAGTATCCACAATGTACACTCCTGGGCTTCTGCTTGGGGTACTGTGTGTTTTGTATATGGAAATGTTAAGTAATGCTTTTGATAGCCATGTAATGGAGTACTAAAGAAGTAAGCTACACTTACCGCACATAGTGTTTTTATAGCCAGCTTTTCCTTCCTTACTAGAGCATGCCTTCATTGATGATTAGTGACATAGAACCTAAATGCCATGTTCGAATTATTTTAGCAAATACAACTTGTTAGTATCCAAAAGTGAATGTTACAAGTATGTATACAAACATATAAGCTAATGAGGATTTGTCGATATGTATACGTCTTGAGAATCGATATGAAGTCTTTGTATGTCACTGGGTCCCTATCTAATGAATCAAAGACCCATGCCATGCTCCTCCCGACATCGATGGCTATACAAATCCAGTGGTTGCTGCATGGATTTAATCATAGAACTAGATAAGCTCTTTTGCATCGAATAAAATATATCGAACAAAGCTTTAAGTATAGAGTTGAACTTACTCGAAGTTGTATGGTAGCCATATAGTAGAGTGTTGTTGGAGAGTTTTGAAAGCCAGGGCAATGTATGCCGCAACCTTAAGGGACTCTTCCCTTAGTTTCACCGTACGGATGTGCTCTTTCTCCCGAAGAGTCTTTGCAGCAGCTAGCTCTTTAGCATCCAGTTTCTACTGTTTAGGGTAATTAAAATTTGTTTGGGCTATAGCTTGAGGGTCTATATACCTGGCTTTCACACTTGGCATTTGTTTGACAATGTGCACTTGCATTCTACAAATCATGGCGTCGGTTAGTTACAACAAAATTCAAAGATTACATTCATATCATATCGGGAGGATAAGGACTTACAGGCACCACGTGCGAATTAGATTCATCTCCATTGCTCCCAGGTGAAAGCATGTCTGCATATCATTGAAGTCAAAGACAATTTTCCTAGCTAGGCTTCCAAATGTGTCGGTGGGGAAGCATGCCTATATGAGGTCTATGCTCGTTGGGAGAACACGCAAGTACCAATCATGGAACCTTCCCATTCCAAGTGGTAGGCACTGGATGTCCCGGTTTGGTAGGAAGGGCTTGCCTCTTTCATATGTTTTTGGGCAATCCTTTGACCATTTGATGGCATCAACATTTGGATACTCCTTTGCAATTTGGTTTAGTTTGCTAGTGACGGCCTCCTCAGAACCCCATGATGGGACTTTTTTAACTTGGTTCTCAGGCTTGAACTGGTCAAGGGAATGCCACTTGGACACCGACGAAACATCTTTCATCCGAACATAAACTGGCCTTATGGTGATTGGATACTTCTTTTGAAGTTCCCATTCAAGCACATCCTCATCTTCTTATGCATCACCTTCTTTAGGAGGCACTCGTTGTTCATGTATCGGCTGTGCTTGTTGAGAAGACTGTGGCCTCTCATCATGCACTTGCTCGGTACGAGCTGGAGAAGGTGGCATCTCATCAGGCACATGCTCGCTAGGAGGCGGGGAAGAATGTGCCATCTCAGGAATGTGGTGGTCACGAGACGGTGAAAATATCTCCCCGACCTCAACAACTTGCTCCAAATTTGGGAGAGGGGAAGGTGGCGAAGAAGTAGTCAATATAATGTCCCATTTGTGCCAGAGGATGACTGCCCCATAATGTCTCCGAGTAACACTAGCCCCTCGGGAGTTGCGTAGTCTATCCTCCACTGCATGAACTCGGGCTTCACGGTATGCACCTCGACCCTAGTGTAGTCCGGCGGTATCTTATTATTGTGGTGTAAGCCACCAGGAGGATGTGCCACACCCATTGCCACCTCCATCACATTGTTCTGCCGTCCGCTAAGAAACACTAAGGTGCAACTAGTTGGTTCTCGGATGCGATCGATGGGGGTTGTGGCTACAGTAGAACCTTGGCAGCTAGGAACTTTCGGAGGGCTGCCAACTAATGCCAGTTCTCACGACGGCGTCTTTAATATCCGTAGCTTCGTAGATAGTCCTTGCTCCTCTAGCGCCTTCGCAACTAGAGCCTTCACTTGGAGCTCAAGATTAGTCTCCCAGTCTCTACCATGTTTCCTGTACATGTGCATGTCCTCTTCGAATCCTTGCTTCCAGGTCGTCCTTTTCCCCAGCCCCGTGGTGCGGCCTATGTGATCCTTGTTTCCCAAGCCAAGGCTAAGCTCGTCCCTCTCTCTGGAAGGATTGAATGAGCCCTTCTCCTTGTCTTCAGCATATTTCAGTATCCTTGATACTGTCTCTTGGGTCTCTTGCTTATCAAACTTAAGATTACCACCGGATGATTCTATACTCCTCGCATATATCCAATTCCTTGAGCGTACCTTCAAATTCGTCACATTGATATTCCTAGCAGCTGCGGCCTCTTCGTCCATCTTCCTAAACTGCTCTTCCTTTGCATAGTAGCCGCTGGGGCCTAAATGATGGTGGTGTTTGTTCCTCTTCGCCAGCTCGGTGTTACGGGCACTGAGCTCCAATACCTTCGGTGAAGTCTTTTGAGCCATGAGCTCCTCTGATTGACTAGGAGTTATTTTACCGAACTCGTTGAAGGGGTTAACCCCTTTTGGATATACTTCTTGTTGAGCTCCGACCTCCAATGGTGGAATGACTCTCCCATCATCCTGAAAGCATTTTTTTACCAGTTCATGCTTACCCTCTGGAAATCTAAAATTGAGCTTCAGCTGCCTATCCCATAGTTCATCCTTTTTGTTCTCTAGTACCTCTTTCCAATTAGGGATTGCTGGATTCAATTTATCTCTTACTAGGGCCCCGATCGCATTACGGAATCGTCCTCTTAATTCCTTCGGCTCAAGGATCTCCCCTGCTGGCCCGACCTCCGTTATCACATAACATTCCTTATCTGGATATAGATTTGCTTTTCTATCCCCTCATTTCCTCTTAGGCTTGTTAGTCATGGTTGTGTCTTGAGGTTGTGGAGCAGAGGCCTCAATATTCGTCTCTGTGGATGTTGCCTCTGCTCTCCTTTCCTCTACTCTGTCTTGTCCAGCGAGATGTCGCAGACATCGACGTCGTCTTTTCTGAGTTTTAGGAGGGACCTATATATACGATAGGTCAAAGTGTTAGCAGAGGTAACACAGCCAAAGCTTTAGCAAAATTTACAAGCTAAGGCCTTTTCCCTACCTCCTCGTTCGGGTCAAAATCCTTGTCCAAATCTTCCTCCGTTGGGCTCCTTCTGGCTTCACATGGGAAAGGATCCTCGGGACTTACATATCCCTCTTCTGAGTCCTCATCGTCATCATCATCAACTTCTTCGCCTTCAGTAGCCTCTCCTGCTCTTCCTTCTGCTCCCCCTTCCTCCTCGTCACACTACTCCTGAGTAAGCATTACTTCTAGATCATTTTCTACCTTGTAATCGAACTACTCCTGAGTAAGCTGGTCCTCTAGTGCTTGCTCCTCATAGGTTGGCTGCTCATCATGCTCGGGGCATCGGGCTGCACTATCTGGTGTCCGTGACATTATTTCGCGCTTTGTTCTAATAGATGCAAGAAAGTGTGCTTTAGGTACGCAAGAAGGTATAAGAAATCAAAAAGGTCTATAAACCAAAGTAATACTATAAAACAACAATATATAAAAAAAATGAGTAGTAGCAGTAGTAGAGGCCTCAGAAACATGTCAATCATCATCTGTTCTTGAACTTGGAGCATCAAGGCATCATAACAAAGAAGAGAGGAGGAGGTAATGTAGGGGCAGCTGCTAATGATGTCAGGTTCCTCACAAGTTCTTGATCATCAGCTCATATTCCATATAATGTATGGACTTGGACAATTTCATCATCGGCAAAACAAAGGAGAAGTGAGGAGAGGGAAGATTTGGCAAAAAAAAGCAACAGCTGCATAAGAAACATAGAGAGGAAAAGGTGTAAAAAAAGCTGCCGCTGCTTCCCAAATATAGAGGATAGGGATGGTGGAAAAATAGAGGAGAGGAGGGTAGCACAGGGGAGGAGCCAAGGAGGGTAGCAAGTTAGCAACTAGCGTGCGTCTGTATTTGCACGCTGTCTCTATCATCCCACCAAAACCCGCTTCAAAGCAAAACAAACAAATGAACACCTCATCAGTCACCTCCCTGATGACCCTGCTGAAGGTGATGGCAGTGGCCACAGCAAAAGAAACAACATACTCTTGGTAACTAAAAAACAATTACCCTTCAAGTAACTAAAGAATTGAAGTAAGAAGGATTTCTCACATATATATAAGATAAAAGGACCAAAAGCTATCCACTAGAAAATATTCTCACGCTCAGTTCTATATTAGCTAGTATAGGTCACAGATATATCCTAAGAAAAATGTATGACTCAAGGATTCATGTAGAATTAAGCACTTACAAACAGGGTTCAATGAAAGTTAGATTACTCATGCTGAAATACAATTGCTATTTGAAAATTACAGAAGTAACATGAGAACAAGTAGAAATGAATGAATTCCAACTGCTAGAATGAAATCATTATAATTGAGAAGTATCAAAGGTAACTCACATACTGGAAGAGATATGATTAAATAATTCTACTCTAGAATAAATCGACTTGCTTCTAATTCAAAGTAAAAAGAATCAGAACGTGATTCTAATAAATTTTCAATTAGGCAAACCCTGCAGTCTGCACAATCAGATGCCAAAAGTAGCAAAAGGATGTCACTACTTTCCATTTCACTGAAAGTGCAAGTCTTGTTACAGAAAAACCAAACACCTATCATTCTAACCGCAATTCCAATACTCAAATTGCCAAAACAGGAACCCATGACGAAACAGAAAAAAGTTAATAGTACGCTTTCACTGAAATAGATGCCACTTGCACTTAATAATAGCAAATTGATGCCACTTGCTATTTCACCAAAAGGAAGAGCATTTCAGTCTAAGATCGCTCCTAGTACACAAACAGCGCTAGCGGGAAAGGCTTTTCTAGCAGCTAATATAATAGAAAAATCAAGCACCTATCGTGCTAACTGCATTTCTAATACTTAAAATCGCCAAAACAGGAAACCGTCATGACAGAACAAAGAAAAAGTACTACTACGTTTTTGCTGAAATTGATGCCACTTGTGCCTAATAATAGCAAATGGATGCCACTTCCTATTTCTTTCTTATTAGTAGGAAACAGGGAAACAATAAAGACATAATACATGCACGAATTCATTAAAGCAAAGTGTAAACAGGTCAGGGGACCAGATCTACTGCACAGTTGCAGGGGGGAATCAAATTGCTTTAAAAATGCAAGTGTGAATGACCTTGAAGGCTAAAGCCAGTTTCAGTGGGGTTTCATACTCATTTAATGAGGTAAGACATCAGTAGACAGTAAAAGGGATGAGGTAGCAAATAAATATAAGATAAAAGGAACTGATATAGTGTAAAATATTATCATTTTGCCAACTGTACTAAGACTTCACTACTAATCCATGCAATTTGTTTTTGCAGGTACTTCATAGTAATCGACGATATATGGGATTGGAAAGTTATTGAATCTGTTTTCCTAGGAAATAAGATAACTACAAGGGTTTACTCTGTTGCTATTGCATGTTGCAACAATAAAGATAATGTTTATGAGATGAAAACACTAAATGAGCACGACTCAAGAGCACTATTTGTTCATAGAATATATGGTACGGAAGAAGCTTGCCCTGATGTACCAGAAGAGATCTTAACTGGTATTCTAAAGAAATGTGGTGGTTTGCCACTTGCTATTGTCAGCATAGCAAGCTTGCTTCTAGCTAAAGATCCTAGGCAAAGGTCAACATGGGATTATGTAAGGAAGTCTTTGGTAGCCATGTTTGAAGGAGACAATCCTACTCTTAAAGAAATGGAGCAAATATTGGATCTTAGCTACAGATTGTGTATTTGACTGTGACAAGAAGAATTAAACGAAGCAACTGTTCAAACTTACCCTTAAGTCACGGCAACAGTTAAATGTCAATAGGACACATCCTATAGTAGATGGCAAATCTGTTTTCCTAGGAAACGAATAGCATGCACAACCAAGTTCAGATAGCGGAGGCATACCTAGAGCAGAGAGTGGGGGCGTTCAGATCACCTCGCTTTGCCGGGAAGTCGCGGACTGAGACAAACTGAAAAATCCAAAAAGAGGGTCATAAATCCTGACTTTGCTAATTATCCTAAAACAACATCCATACATATTACTCACTAACAGGCCAGCACCCATCAAATAATGAATGGAAAATTGGAAATAACAAATTCCACGGCAAAATCAAGACTAAACAGTAAATAGCACAATTGGATGAGAGAAACAACAAAGTAATTATATGTCTAAAGAGATATTGTAAAAGGCTTAGACTTATTATTTCTAAAAAAATCATGGTATGTTACAAGTTTAAGCACCGTTAAGTGTTAGGCCACAAAGATTATGGCATAACTAGAATTCTTTTGGTGTGCCAACAGTACGTATAATTGTATATTCTCAAATCATGGCAGAGAGAGTGATTTTATAATATCCTCAAAATAAATACCAATTGATATAAAAGCACAGGGATATGCTCCTCTTCTTACCCAGACAACTTTCATGTGGCTTTTCTATAATAATTTACTAGGTCACTAAACAGAAGTGAGCATTGCTCCTGGCAGCCCCATAACCACAAGGATGACCAAATACACATGAGACTACATGGTGAAATGAGAGGCGCTCTTTTCTGATTCTACTGTGGATCCAGCACATGCAGTCAATAAACTTAGTCATATCATGTGATGAATATACATTTCCATAATATTAAATGGGAAATCATCCCTTCCCCGGTATATGCTAATAGCTTGGATTCTTTTTAATAGCTTATTCCATGCCAGTAATCAGGTTAGCACAAAAGTATCAATCAAAATCAAATTCGACATTGTGTTTCACCTCATCGCTAAACCGAAAAGTTAGGCAGCAGCATGATCAGGACTACTCAAAATAGATATAGGCAACTACCAAGTAATCGAGGAATTCTCAAACTATTTGTAAAATGCACAAAATCAAAATAATCTCAAACAGACATGGCTTATTAAAAAGGGATGGAACCCAAAATTAAAGGAGGCCAGTGCACTAACTGCCACTACTAATTGACCAAAAATACCCTAAATACATCACTGCCAGTTCATCACTAATTCATCAAGAAAATACACTGAGACACCCGACGGGGGGAAAAGAAAGAGAGATGAACGGTTAGGGTTGCGGTCTGGCTGCAGACCTGGTGCTGAGAGTGCCATTCTCTAGCGCCGGACTCGTCGGCGAGCACGAGCTGCCTCCTCCTAGGGTTTGCGCCGCCGGGAAGTCGCTAGGCGAGTTCACGCCACCGGGGAGTTCACTGAGACAGGACGTGGTCGCTGGGGGAGTTCGCGCCGCCGAGAAGTCACAGGGGTCGGGCGAGTCCGCACCGCCGGGGGAAGTCGCGCCGAAGATAGCAGGAGGGGATGGTGCTAGCCCGTCTTCCTCAGCGCTAGGAAGGGGAGGCGGGAGGGGAAGGAGGCGGGCGACCTTCACTGCCACTGATCCGGCGGCATGTGTGCATGAGCGTCTCACGCAAACCCTAGCTACCGTGGCGGCCGGCCTAGGGAAGGCGGCGTTTGGGGGAGGAAGCATGGCGGGCGACGGAGGCTATCACAGGAGGACGGCGGAGGTGAGAGGAAGTGGCGTGAAGAGAGCGGTGGCTAGGGCACGGAGACGGCGGCGGCGGTGGGAAACACTTGGGTAGCCTGACGACGTTAGGAGGAAGAAGAGAGCGCCCAACACTTCTTCACCCGAGCGCCCCCGGTTTTATACTCAGGACGATTTGTTGGGGCGGTTCCTGAACCAGCCGTCCCTACAAATACATTTCTAGGGGTGGTTCCTTATCTAGCCGCCCCTACAAATGCATTTGTAGGGGCGGTTCCTGATCTAGCCGCCCCTATAAATGCATTTCTATTTTATTAAATTATTAATTCTGTATTTTTTAAGTCACAAAAACACAAAGTAAATGTATATAATATTTTGTATTATTCCATATATGCACAAATATATATAAAAACAATTATAGTCATAAAAGTTGTAAACATAACTCAATCTTGTCATGTGACTACAATTTGAATTTTAGAAATTTGAATTTTAAAACTTCGACTACAATTTTATGACATTAAATGAAATAAAATGAAAATATTGTAAACATAAAAGTTATATAACTCATCAACATGTACAACTTTTATTTTGGTCATCTTGTCATGTGACTTTGTTTGAATGATTTAAAATTTGAAATTCAAACAATTTCAACTTAAAACAATATTTTGAAAGACTAACTGATTTCAACTGAAAAACTCATGAGTACCAAAGTTGTAGAACTCATCAATATGTACAACTTTTATTTTGATCATATTTTAATTTGACTAAATTTGAACAGTTGAAATTTTGAATTTCAATAAATAGTAACTTCAAATAAGATTTTGAAACCTTAAATGATTTCAACAATAAAAGTCGTGAACATAAAAGTTGTTGAACTCATCACTATCTACAACTTTTATTTTGGTCACTTCTTCATGTGACAAAGTATTAGTAAACATCGTTCACAAATTCACATATGACACATAGTTTCATGAACTATATAAGAAACATGTTGATTTATGAACAATGTTTACTATCACTTTATTAGATGAAGAAATGATCAAAATAAAAGTTGTAGATCTTGACGAGATATACAACTTTGATATTCATCACTTTTTCAGCTGAAATCATTTAGTGGCTGAAAATCTCATTCAAACTTGTCATTTTTTTAAATTTAAAAATTTGAAGTGCTCAAACTTTGTCAAATGAAAAGAATGACCAAATCAACACAGTAACTTAATAGGGCATGATTTTAAAAAATTTTAGGAAAAAAACATCACATTTGGAGTTAGTACGAAGGAGAAAGACTAGTTACAAATTTTACCCAGAGATTAAAAAGAAAAATCACAACTATTCATGATAATCAATGATGAACAAGTGTGATTTCTCTTTTTCATCTGTAGCTAGGTTCTTTTCCACAACACTGATCTTCTTAGGAAAGTCTGTGAATAGCGGCATCTCATCGTAGTTATTGTAAGCTTCAACATTGTCCACGCCATCAACTCTGATAATGTGTTGTTTCCCGGAGGCAACCACATGCTTTGTCTTCTTCTTTGGGGGGAGGTTACTTTGTGGGTTAGACATATAGAAAACTTGTGCGACACGTGAAGCGAGCACCCAAGGGTCATCTTGGAAGCCTAGATTCTTGAGGTCCATGACTCTCAATCCGATCTCATTCAGTTGGTGTTGTTTGATCCAGCGGCATCGAAACAGGGCCACCGTTATATCCCTTCCATAGTCAAGTTCCCATATCTCTTTTAATGGTGCCAAAGTATTGGATCTTTCACCCCAATCCATCGAGAGCCTCTATTCGAACACCGTTGTTTTGGTTCACATATTTACTATCCTTTGCGTGGGTATAGTACATATACCCATTGATGTCATAAGCATTCCAAGATGTCACTTGTCTCGATGGCCCCTCCGCTAACCTACTAATGGTAATAGAGTCTATGGTTTCTCCAGGCGGTATGTTTTCATCCTTCAACCATGTAGTTAGTCATTGCTTATGTTGTTTCATGACCCAATCATCCGAACGACCATTTCTCTCCGCCATAATGATAGCCAAGTGTTCATCAATGTACGGTTGCATCATTTGTGTACTCTGTAAGACACTATAATGCGCCCAACTCACCTCTTTGTAATCATGGTCAATGAATACTTTTCTACCACTAGTGCCCTTCCTAGCCAGCCTACCCTTGTGACGATAATTGGGTTTACCAATCCCTTTCTATACTTTTAGGTACTCTTCACAGCACTCGATGACTTCTTTAGTATTGTAACCCTCTATCATGGAGCCCTCTGGGTATGCTCGATTATGCATGTATCGACTTAGAACCGACATGAACCGCTCGTAGGACCACATTTCATGCAAGTAGCAAGGGCCCAGCACCTGTATCTGATGAACCATGTGAATCATGAGATGTGGCATTATATAAAAAAGCAGGAGGTAAACACATCTCTAGTTGGTTTTGTGTCTCCACCACAAATTCATGTAGGTCACTCAGCTCTTGCTTGCCAATCGTCTTCTGTGAGATCTTCGAAAAGAAGTAGCACATGCGGGTGATGGCCATTTTCAAGAACTCTGGCTTTGTAGCCCTGATTGTAATAGGTAGAAACACTATCAGCATCACATGACAATCGTGAGCCTTGCAGTGTGTTATTGACAAGTCCTTCATCGACACTAGCTTTTTCACATTTGCTAAAAACCCAGTCGGGACTTTGACCCCCCTCAGGAAAGTGCATATAGCTCTCTTCTCATCTGGTGTTAGATTGAAGCACACCGCAGGTAGAGTGTATTTTCCATTAGCCTTAGGTACCGGGTGAAGCTGTGGCATCATGTTTAGCCGCACCATGTCTTTTCGTGCTTTCAGACCATCCTTTGACTTGCCTGTGTCCATCAAGGTAGCAATGAGACTCTCAAAGACATTCTTCTGCACGTGCATAGCATCAATGGCATGGGGGACCTCCAAGTCTGGACAATAAGGCAGATACTGAAAGAAGATCGATTATTTCTTGAACGGTACGCCTTCGACAGGAGGTGTGCTTCTATCTCTGTTCATCCCATCTGGATTCTTCTTTCCATAGATGAAGCGTATGTTTTTCACTATTCTATACACGTGTTCTCTGTTATGACATCTCTCCGGAGGGGGTTCAATCTCCAGGGCATTGTCATAAAATCTAAAGAACAATTTGCTATGGTACTTGTGACTTGTCTTTAAGAAGCGTCGTTTTCTTAGGTAAACTATCTTCTTGGATGCATCTAGGTACACCCATGTAGTACCATCCAAGCAAACCAAGCACCCCATTGGGTAATCATTGGTAGTAACAAATATTATTGCTCTACATATGAAGTCCTCCTTTCGGAATGCATCCTACATCTGCTCCCCATGCCTCCATAGCCTCTCCATTTCTTGCATCAAAGGCTCGAGGAACACGTCTATATCAATGCCTGGTTGTTTAGGGCTAGAAATAAGAATAGTGAGGAGAAGATACTTTCTCTTCAGACACAACCATGTTGGGATGTTGTACATGGTCAAGATCACTGGCCAAGTGCTATGGTCGCTCAACCTCTCATTGAAGGGATTCATTCAATCGGTACTCAAGCCAAACTGTATATTTCTTGGGTCATCGCTGAATTCATTGTGCTTCTCATTGAACCTTTGCCACTGACTACAATCAGCCGGCTGTGCAATCTTATCATCATCCACCTTGCGCTCATCATCCCACCATGTTATGAGTGCGGCTTCTTTAGGGTTTAGGAAGATATGTCTCAAGCAGTCGGTCACCGGCTGGTACCACATTACCAAGGCAGGAATTCTTCTCTGCTTTGCATCATTGCCTAATGGAGTGTCCTCTGGGGGCTAAGATTCTTGTACCACCTTTTTTATATCTCTCTGATTCGTCTTTTTCCCCATGGAGGCTTCGTCCCCATCGTAAAGGTCATTGTTCTTGTACCGGCTGGCCCCACACCGGGGACATTTATCAAGTGACTTGAACATTTCGCCAAGAAAAAGTATACAGTGGTTGGGGCATGCATGGATTTTTTTCAACCCCCATTGTCAATGGACTTATGACCTTCTTCGCTTGGTATGTGTTGGCGGGAACTGAGTTTGGTTGTGGCAGCACCCATGACAGGAGATGCAATAGATCATTGATACTACAGTCTGACCAACTGTACTTAGCCTTCAGGATGAGTAGCTCAAGCACAAAATGTAGCAATGTCCAATGTGTCGAACAGCCCTTTTCAACACCATACATAGTCTCCTTCGATGCTTTTGTCACCCTTTCCAAATTTTCTAGACCTTTCGAGCTATTTAGTAAAATCTCTGGTCCAAGGGCTCGAATCATGTCCTCCAAATCATCTTCACCCCCGACACGTGCTCCACCATCATTATTGACACCACCTTCGTCGTTACCATCTCAACCACTAGCATCACCACCATGTTCATTGCCAAACTTTGGTCTAATTTACCCTAGTACATTCAAAACTTTGGTCTAATTTGTTTCATAAGTAGCTCAAGCACCATAGAAGAGAGAAAAACAAAACTCTAATTACTCACTAACCAACCATTAAAACTTCAAAAAAGTGTGGAATAGCATTTTCTTACCTTCTACAACCTCTCCACCAAAGGATTTGAGACCAAAACCTTCCCCCTTAGTAGAGCAATTTTCGAGAGGTGCCCAAGGCCTCCCCACCTTTCTTTCACGGGCTAAAGTGAGTGACCCGAGGAGAAAGAAGGTGCTGTAGTTAGCTTTATATGTGGGTAATTTGTAGGGGCGACTGGTGATTGAGCCGCCCCTATAAATTGGAGGTATTTACAAGAGGACATTTGTAGGGGCGGCTTAATCACCAGCCGCCCCTATAAATAGCAACGCTGGGGGCGGCTGGTGAGTGAGCCACCCTTACAAATCAGACCCATTTGTAGGGGCGGATCGTATCACCAGCCACCCCTTCTATTCCATTTGTAGGGGCGGCTGGTGTCTGGGCTCCCGAGCACGCTACTGTAGGGGCGGCTCCATCACCAGCCGTCCCTATAAAAAATTCGTCCTATTGCTACAAATCATTTTTCACGTAGTGGACATTCGAATTCGAATAAATATATGGTAAAAAGTGCTATCCAAATTCGATTGCAGGGCACCATTTTATAGGCAAGCTATCGTGGCAAGTGGGAGTAGTGCTCCTACTGTGGTGATCTACGGGAGCACTGCTGGCCCATGAATTGAATATTCCAATCACTTTCGGTTTTGATAAAAAACCGGCAGTGATAGGGGTCATTAGTGCTGGTTTTTAGAACCGGCAGTGATTCCATGTATCACTGTCGTGATAGGCCTAACAAACTGACATCTTTTATTTTTATGAAATCAGAGCCACTGGCGTGGGCTCTGGATAAAAAGAATAAAAAAATGTCGCGCCTAGGTTTGGAACCAAGGGAGCGAGAAAGAGGGATCAGTGGCTTAACCGCTGCGTTTAAGAAGGATTTATGTTTGAAAATGTTTTGTTATCATTTTTATAGTTTAAGTTGAGGTTCATTTAATTCTATAAAAATATAAAAAAAAGTTTGCCGCACCTAGGATTTGAACCAAGGGCAAGGCTTCACAGTAGCTGGCTTTTATCGCTACGCTATGATAGGGAGTATGTCAAGGTACGTTTTCTTTTTTGTTTTATCCTCTGAATGGGAGTTAATTAATTCAAGGTCTAGATTATAGGGCCTTAACTGCTGCGCTAACATTAAGGATTACGTTAGTTTAGGTTATGTTTTTTCTTTTATCCGTTTAGTACATGTAAATACATATAATTTATTGTAAAATAGTACAAATATTTGTGTCTTAATTATTTAATTCCATGATAATTAATTAATGGTCTATAATTATTAAATAATAGTGTTTCTGAACATCATCTCAATATTTGATTACATAGTTAATTATTTAATTTTAGAGAAGCGCACAAAATATAAATTAGATTATATAGTTGGTGAACAACTTCCGAATAATGATTATATAGTTAACAATAATCTAACTATCTTTAGGTGCATCAACAATGAGGGCCTCATTATGATCAAGCCATACGTAAGCAGGTTCGTCACCCTCTTGAAGGATAGGTAGGGGTAGGTTCGCCCCGAATGGAGGCATTTCCTGTTAGCCCCTATAGTCTTCTTCGTCCATCACTCCATCGACACCAACAATCTTCCTTTTCTCTTCTAGGACTACTTTTAGCATTCCTTTTATCTTGTTGTCCCTTGCATAGAAGACTTGCATAACATCTCTTGCAAGGACGAAGGGGTTGTCTCTGTATGCGGTCTTAGTGAGATCAATGGTAGTGAACCATTCGCTGTCAGTGTTGATTTCCTTGAGCGGGACCCACTGGCAGCGAAAAAGAGTTGCCTTCAACGGACCATAGGCTAGCTCCCATATCTTCTCTATGAAACCATAGTATGTCGCCTGCACGTTGTTGTTTTCGTCGTGAGCATCAAAACGAACACCACAATTTTGTTATATGATCTTTCCATCTTGCTTTTTTGTGTAAAATGTGAATCCATTGATCTCATACCCTTGGTACTTAAGATATGTACTCAAAGGTCCCTTGGCTAAGGCATCCAGTTGATTGCCCAACTTTATTCCAAGCAAGTGACATCACAACATTCCTCCTTATGTTTTTTATCTAGCCAAGCCTGTGTCCTGCTCTGATACAGAGTTTGTAGCGATTGCCTGTGCTCGTCAATGTATGGCATCAGACCCTCGGTTTGCTAGAGAACAGAGAACTGTGCCTGTTTGAAAGAAACAGGGTCGTCTACTATAATAGATTTCTCCTCGATCGTTCCTCTGCCACGTAGTCTTCCCTCGTGATGAGATTTTAGAACTCCGACCCTTTTGATGTCCAGATAATATGTGCAGAACTCAATGGCCTCCTCCGTTGACCATGCTTCAACCATGCGCCCTTCTAGCCTAAATCTGTTCCTAACATGCCTCCTGAAAACTTTCATCAATCTTTCGAAAGGGAAAATCTGATGCAGGTACATTGGGCCAATGGCTCTAATTTGGTCAACAAGATGAATGAGCAGATGCAATAAGATATCAAAGTAAGTCGGTGGGAAATACATCTCAAGTCTAACAAGAGTTTCGGCTATGTCCCGTTGCAGCTACTCTAGCGTGGACACATCAATGACCTTTTTTGAGATCACGTTGAAGAATGAGCACATCTTTATGATTGGGACGCGGACCTTTGGGGGAGGACACCACACAGGGCAACAGGGAGCTGCTAAATCATAATGGCATGATAGTCATGGGCCTTCATAGGGCCATAGTTGAACTTGTGTTCTCTCATGTTCACTATCCTCTTCGGGTTCGCACAGTAGCCCGTCGGGGCTTTAAGTTCATTGAAGAAAGAACTAAGTGCACGCTTTTCTTCCTTCTACAATGTCTATGACGCCACCGGAAGTTCAAGCTGGCCATTCTCTAGCTCCACGGGATACAGCTCCTTCCTGATTCCCAAGTGTTGCATGTCCAGACATGTGGCTAGTGAATCCTTCGATGTCCCCCTGGTGTCCATTAAGGTGTTAAGAGTGTTAGCGCACACGTTTTTAGTGATGTGCAAGGGATCAAGATAGTGGCATACACTCAGAAATGTCCAGTAAGGTAGTTTCCAGAAAACCGATTTTTTCTTCCAGCCATGTGGAGGAGTATAGCCATGTCCGGCGACTTGACTTCGTGGGCGCGGCGCAGGACATGAACGCAGTGCACAGCTAGCCGTGTCATTGTTTCTTTCTCCGCTTTCATCTCGCTCTCGTTGGGCGCTCAGGACTTGATTCCACGGACCACGGTGCGGGGCCTACGTGGCATAGGAGAAGGAAAAGATGATTAGGGATGACAATTGGTAGGTGGATATCCGAAATATCCGGTTTTCGAATCCGCAAAAATGTATATGGATGTATCCGAATTCGACATCCGATTATGATATGGTAACTAAGTGGATACGTTCTATTCGATTTTTAATATCCGAATTAGATTTGTATTCGAAAATAAACGTGAATATGGATTGATAGCTGATACTATTAATATTTGAATAGAATAAACACATATCTAAACTAAGCTATAAATATTTAATGGTTATTTAATTTGAAACTGACATATTTATTGAAGTACATTACTTTTAAATATTTTGTTTTTATTTATTTATGAATATAAAATATTTTATATTTATTTATTTATCTGATGATATTTATATATTTATTTATGGGACTATGTTTTATAAAAAAAATTTAAAAAGTGATATTTTGTCCACAGATCCTTACTTATATGTTTTATGATGATTCATTGATTTCAGTCTTGTAAAACCATCAATAAAACGAATGGATACGTACTATCATCCAAATTAAGTGTATATCTAAATACAGATCGGAATTTGAACTATCCGATTTGCATTCACATTCGAGGACATTCGAATTCGAATAAATATATGGTAAAAAGTGCTATTCGATTGCATGCAAATCCCATCCGATTTCATCCCTAAAGACTAGGGATGAAAACGGTACAGATATTTTTCGACCGTATTCGAAACCGAATCCGTTTAGAGGGGTTGAGATCTGTCCGTATCCGAGTCCGGATATCCAACATCCGATACCGTATCCGTATCCGAATACTCAAATCGCATATTTATGATGTCGATATCTAATCGTATCCTATCCGACATAGTTGATACTATCCGTATTCGAATCCGAATCCGGACAAAAATATGAAAACAAATATAATATAGGTCATATCCGTCCGTATCCGATCCGTTTTCATCCCTACTAAAGACGATGGGCATTGCCCGTGGCTTGGTGGCTGGTGCAGAGATGTACCATCGTTACCGGCCTCCACGTGAGGACTACCATATTACCATGTGTTGTGTGCATATGGCCGAGGAATCCTATGCGGGCATGCATCTCGCTCGCCATTATTGGCCAAATTGCTCTCAAATTGAGCGATCGGGTGCGGCGACATAGCAACGTCGCGCTGTGGGCCCCACCCGTATGGTTCAAACAACTCTAGCCCGACCCACTTTACAGCAAGGTGACTCGAAATTCCGAATGACTCCATGTGTTTGCTAGTGTCCTGATACCATGATCAGCATGCTTATTGGCCACGATTGGTTCATCGGCTCAAGTGATTAATTTTACTACTCCATGGACTGGTGTGTCGGCTACTTTACACCAACTAACCATGGCTTATAAGCCAAACAAGCCCAAACAAACAGGAGGACTATCGTTGCGGACTATACCTGGGAAGGGGTTTTGCGGGCGAGAAGCACTTTAAAATTTGGGCTGGCACGATATTCGGCGTTGCGGACTATACTTAAGTATGACACAAACGCTGGGTCCTGTGTTCATTAGTAGCGTTAAACTAAGCACGAGAGAAAACAAGTGGTGGGACCTACTGTGGCAGGCTGATCAGTAAATTAACCAACCATCATTTCTTGTCCAAAATTTGGATTCAGATTCCATGTTTACTCGATTTGGTTGCATTAATAGCAAGTATTCCTTTGCTTTGTCAATGGATTTGGGAGAATAAAAGCATAATATGAGTATATAACACATGTACATACAATTTTCTGGTTGAAAACTAACATATCTATTAATAAATATATAAGTTATTAAATAGATAAAATAAATATTTAAAAATCTATATCAATAAATGTATTGGCTTAAAACTAAATAAAAATAATATACTTATAGCATGTTTAGAGAAGTGCTTTATTCAATACAAATATACCGACTATTCATAAATATCCATATATATTTTAGATACGGATCCGAATTTGGATCATGAAAAATAATAATAAATGAATTTTGATTCATTCACTCTGGTATCCATTTTAAAATCAGATGTGGATGCAAAATATTTATATTTATGTTTTGACGGACATGAATATGGAATAATGAGGAGAATACCCCGTGCGTTGCTGCGGGGATTCTAGATAATTTAATAAAATTAGACTATTTATATAGTTATATGAATGAAACTATCTTAAATTAATTTTGGTGAATGGTTCGACACATCGATGTGAACAGCTAAATGTATGTTAGTGGATGAACAGATAACTATTATAATTACATGTGCTAGTTGGTTATAATTGCAAGTTTTAGTGGATTGTTGATGTGTATAGCTTGCATGTTGAGAGAAATCTCTAGTAAGGTTTAGCTTTATAAGAACATCTCCAAGAGCCTTTCTAAATTTCACTCTTTAAATTATCATTTGAAGAGTCATTTGCATAAAAATCGTTTTGTATATCTTTTCATTCTCCGACAGTTTTTTTTATATCTCGTGCCCACTCTAGAGAGACATTCTTGTCTTCTATTTTTGGCTAGCGAAACATTTAGATAAACTGTTGGAGGGTAGTTTTTCACTAAATTCTTTATTCCTAATATGTAGGAAGGATATAAATAGTGTCTTGGAGTTGCTCTGAGAGTATAAGATTGGATTTGGATATCTGGTATCCATTTGCCGGACTTACCTTGGACCACCGCATGCATATTCTACGAAACTGTTGTCCCTTCACGTGGTGCATGGCACGGGTGTTTGGGATGGCGGGGTCACGGTTGGTGGTGGCCAAGCAGATGACAGCGCATGAGTACTGCGTAGCTTTTTTGATAATGGAATAGACATTCCGGCCTCCACATCATAAGATACTTAGCAAGTCATTATTACAATAGTTGCAACTGCACCCGAAGCAAAAAAAAAAGTTCTATAAATACTGGCAAACAAAGCTCAATTCTTGTCGCATGATCTATTGCTAAATCTCCATCCATTGTTGGCAAAGACCTCTATTGTTGTAATTTCCAAAGCGTTGCATGGCATTTTGTCCGATTTTCTACTTTGGCAATCACTGATTTTTCCAGTGGCACTACCCCAGATCACGATAATACTGCCGATTCAAAACACCCCATCATTGCGGGATTTTGAACCGGCACAACCATATCAACAGTGATGTTTGTTAGCTATCACTGTCGGTTCCTACAAACCGGCAGTGTTCTTCAACTACACTGCCGGTCCTTTACACAAACCGACAGAATTCAGGTCCCCCAACACTGTTGGTTCATAAGACCACCCGACAGTGTAACCTCGAACCATCACTGCCAGTTTATGTTTCAACCGGTAAAGTTGTCGTAAGAATCACTGCCGGTTTGTGACAAGAACCGGCAGTGATGGCTAAGCCAACACTGTCAGTTTGTGGCTCAAGCCGACAGTGCCATCTTTGCGATCACTGTCGGTTTGTTGCTAACCGGCACTGATGTCTACGACAACACTGCCGGCAGTGTTCGCCTAAACGTCCTAAATGGCCAGTAAATGGTAAACGGTGGTAAACTGTTTTATTTAGGGGGTAAACAGAAATTAAACGGTTGACTGTTTAAACGGTCAAAAAAAACAGAAAAAACGGTCTAAACAGAACGAAG
The DNA here is from genome assembly GCF_019320115.1 of Miscanthus floridulus. Taxonomy (NCBI): domain Eukaryota; kingdom Viridiplantae; phylum Streptophyta; class Magnoliopsida; order Poales; family Poaceae; genus Miscanthus; species Miscanthus floridulus. The sequence goes on from NC_089595.1 coordinate 5,921,965, forward strand.
ATAAACAGCATTAAACAGGCTAAACAGTTGTTTAAATGGCTGTTTAGGCGAACACGAGGTAAATCAAGTTTAGTTTTGTATGGATAAATTTATATACTTAAGTTTATTATATTTATAAATGTGTACACTTGATGTGTTACATGCAAAAATATCTATATTTGTTTCTTTTCACATGCATAAATATATATACATACTAAAATAATTGATTTTACTTGGATAAATATGTATAAATGTTAGAATACTTAATTTTTACATGCACATATATAATTATATGTATTTTTTTAAAGTACAAAACCATTTAAACCGCTTAACTTCATTTAAACACCGTGTAAACAGCCTAAACGCTAAATGAAGGGCGACCGTGTAAAGATCGTTTACCGTTTAGGAAAACATTAACTGCCAGTTTGCCGCTAACCAGTAATGATGGCCCGTTCGCATTTTATTATTTTATAATTTATTTTAATTTATATTTTTTGTTGAATTAGGTTTCGCTTTATATACGCTACGTAGACGACAGGTCCATCAATATTAAACATTATAAATGTTACGGTTACAGTTCAAATGTTCTTATCAGGATCTCGATCCCTCAAAATAAAAAAGAAATATTCTCGGGCTTCACAGATTGTGCAATGCTTCTCAAATTTCTTACAATAATCGAGCGAGCCGCTCTGGGCCATACTGGTCCTTGAACTTCATAGACTGTGCAATGGAAAATACTCCATCTTTTTTGATACCTCGGCTAAGATGAATTTTGCAAGCTCCGATTACAGTGCTATGATCTCCATGTCTAACAACCTTTCGTGGTTATATTTCTTACGCTGTCGTTTAAAAACGATGATATCCAAAGAGGAATCAGTAAATCTGTCGGTGCAGAAAGTGACTAACACATAAATATTTATAGTTTTGCCGTACATTGTGATCGGATGTGGCCTAGCACTCAATGGCACAGGTTTTATACTGTTTCAGGCAACGTGTCCTACATCATGTTTGAGTCAGTCGGTGACTTTATTCCTGAGTCCAGGTGCTCAAAGTTTACAGTGGGGTTACAAACGGAAGGGAGAAAGATAGAGGATACAAGAGGTCCGGTCGGACTCTGGTCTGAGGGGCTGAGAGTGATGGGAGCTCCGCTGTGCACTAAGTGTTCGAGCGTGTGCTTATGGTTTGAACTTGGTGGTTCTATAGTTGTGTACTAGTGAACTGAGGGATCTCTCTTTTGGGAGAGAGCGCATCCCCTTTTACAAATGAAGGAGATGGCCTCATAAGTGAGAGGGAGAGAGTGTATGTATGCTAAGTCTTGTTGCCCACGTTGGTGGGTACAAGATGTTGGTGTGCGCCCACAATACTATTTAATGTCAGATACACGTGGGAGGTTACGTCGTCTTCTTTTGGTATGGAACATGTCGGTGCCTACCACACTATTGATACCCAGAGGCATGCAAGGTGTTTTACCATGTTTGCTTGGTACGGTAAATGCCGACGCCCACAATACTGTTGATGCCCAGAGGCATGTGGCGGGAGCCTTACCGTGTTTGTCTGGTATGTGAGTTGATGGCGCCCACAACACTGTAGGAGAAAATATCGGCGCCTACAACACTGCTTGGGTTCTGTCATGCCAGGAAGGTCATAGGGTACTGTCCTGCTGGTGTATAGGGTATGGTCCTTTGTATTGTAGTTCGACTTGAGTGCTCTGCCTTACTTTCTTCGTCCGTTTCCTGATCCTTACCGAGCGGGCGGCCCCTGTCGGTTGGTCCCAGTTGGCTATGCTTGCGCCAGTCGAAGAGGAGCTATAAGCTAGGGTTCGGTGCATTCCCAATCGGAGAAGCGGGTTAGAGTCGGAAGTGGTGTTTTGGCCAGGTCTTCTGGTCAGAGAGGCTGTCCAGAGGTGGGCTAGTGATGGAAGCGAGCGTTGTTCCTCTTTTGTGAGGCCTTCCGGTCGGAGAAGCGGGCCAGACTCGGAAGCGGGCGCCGTTCCTCCTCGGCCAGGCCTTCTGGTCAAAGATTGGATTGTCCTTCTGGCCTATCGTTTAGGTGTTTGGGCCAATCCAAGAGTTGTGCGTCGTTCACAACGTTGTCTGCTGGGCCGAGCCATTGCTGGGAAGCCGGTCCACGAGGGACCCTAGGTTTATGAACCCGACAGGAGCCCTCGAGCCCCCGGATGATTCGGGTAGAATCATCTGGGGGATTTTTGTCATGATGGCGGGTGCGCGCGAGCGCACCCGCGGGTGTAGGCCCCGAGCCCCTAGGCGATTCAGGTGGAATCATCTGGGGGTTTTTTCGTGTTGCCAGCAGGGAAGTTTTGTTTTGTCAGCGGGTGCACGTAAGCGCACCCACGGGTGTAGCCCCCGATCCCCTGGGAGATTCGAGCAGGATCGCCTAGGGGGGTTTTCTCAGTGGGCGTGTGTGCATGCATTTTAGTTGAGACAGAGTCATCAACCAAGGTGCCATGCGCAGCCAAGGCAGTTTTTTAGGGATTGGGCGAGACGAAGCTCATGGATCCTAGCGTTGGGCCACACATCGGGCGCAACTGAGGCAGCTTAGGGATCAGGCGAGATGGAGCTTGCGGATCCTGGCATCAGGCGCACGCATCAGGCGCAATCGGGGCAGTTAGTTTAGAGATCGGGCGAGACGGAGCTCACGGATCCTAGTGTTGGTGCAGCCCATGCAGCCGAGGCAGTTTTAGGTTTCATGAGCCCCTGAGCCCTATTGGGCTTGGTAGGGGTCAGTTTGAGTTTTGTGCATTACCCCGTCCTCGGTTTCTCACAACCGGAGGGGTTGAGCTAATGTCGCTTGCCTCGATGGCTCGGGCTCGAGTGACACGCTCAGTGAGCTCGCTAACAGGTATGATCGAGTGAAGTCTGGGTCCGTCGTTCGTGATGGGGTCGGCATAGCCCTCATGTGGCACTCCACTACTCCTTAACCTGCAACCCAACAGATGCCTAGGTCATTTCGAAGACCAACCCGAGTGGCCCGCTGGCCTCTCCTCGATGGAGATTCTATAGGTTTGGCGAGGTTTAGGATCGAACAAGAAGGTTGAGACGACCTTGTCTGCTTTAGGGCAGACTAGACGAGGGCCACTTGGGGCTCATCTGCGTTTTCTCCCCTGGCTTTGTTTGACACGAGGCGGCCTTGAGCCCTTCATGGACTGGCCTTCAAACCACGGTCGGTCATTGCTCATGTTGAATGACGCAATTGCCGCTTGTGATGCAACACGGAGTGTTGTGATGCGTTTAACCGCATATGAGATGCCTTAGCCCCCGAGCCCCTAGGCAATTTGGGTAGAATCGTCCGGGGGGTGTGGGTGTATGGAATGAATGCATGTATGGATGTATGAGTGATTATATAAAGAAATAGTAGGAGTTTGGTAATGTTACCTTGATGACTCAAGTGATTGGGTTTGAAGAGCTCTAATCCAAAATGTCCGACCAGGATCCATGCTTGTCATTCATGATGGAGTTGGCATGGCCCGCAAGGGGCATCCCTCTGCTCTTTACCTATCTCTCAGTGTTTGCCTGAGTTGTCTGATCGATTCAAGAAGTCCATTGGTCTCTCCTGGTGGAGATCCCATCACTTGGGCGTTTTCAAATCCCGCCTGGGAAGGCAGAGGGCCGCCTACAGGCAGTGGCGCCTTGTTTCTTATGCCTAGCATGCGGTAGTGGTGGGCCATACCTAGGCCACATCCCATCTGACCAGGCGTCGTTCCATTGGGTTGGGTGCGTCCTACTGATCAGGGCACATCCCACTGTATCCCATCCGCATTGAATGGGGGAAGGGAGAGGGTTTTTCGCCCTGTCGTTTCACCTTTCCCCGATGCCACGCCTTTCCCAACTGTTGTGCCTCTTTCTTTTAGTAGGGCAAGGGAGAGGGCTTTCGCTTATTCCTAGGAGAGAAAAGGGAGAGCTAGGGAGAGGAGAAAACTCACAGATCCATCCACAAACCTAGAGTGAAAATGTCAAGCTCGAGGTCATCTGTCGTGAGGGAGTTGGTGCTGGTTGCCTTTGCCGAGAAGGGGTTCCTGCCACCGAAGGAGGTGGCGCACTAGAGGGCTCCCAGGAGGGAGGATTTCCCACAACCTCGGCCCAGCGAGGTGGTTTCCTTCCTCACCTTCCATGAGCACGGGTTAGGATACCCCACGCACTAGTTCCTATGCGGACTCCTTAATGAGTGGGGTTTGGATCTGCAGCACCTCAATCCGACTGGGGTGCTACAAATCGCTGGCTTTGTCACATTGTGCGAGGCCTTCCTCGGGATGGAGCCGCACATTGATTTCTTTCGGTGGATGTTTTTTGGGCGAGCTTTATCAGTGGGGAATCTGCCCGAAACTATGCCGGTGGGGGGCTTCGCCCTGCAGAAGAAACCGAGCACGGGGGGCTCATACCCCATGTACATAACCTATGATTCTAATCGGGGGTGGCATGGGGAATGGTTCTACATTAGGAATTTGGCGGAGGTGCTGTTCCCCCCTTTCACCGGTAGGTGGTCAGAGAAGCTAGATAGCTGGTCATGGGGCCCCACCTATCGGCAGAAGAAAAAGGTAGAGATCATCAAGGTGGAGCTCCAAAAGCTCGTGTGGTACGGCCTTGATGGGTTTCGGGTGTTCCATAGCCTCTTTCGCCATCAGGTTGCTCCGCTGGCGGAGAGGACGCGACCAATGTCGAAGTACAATGGCCCAATGGACCCTGATCATGCATCACCAGAGGAGCTACCGAACGACGAGGTCTAGAGTCACCTCGACCAGGTGCTGCAGATGAGGCCTAGAGAGTCCGTTGACAGAAAGCCTAGACCTCTTAACGCCGTGACGGTGTGCAAACTGGTACGCTTCCCACTTTTTACTCTATGTTCTTTTCTCCTTTGCTCTCCTATTTTTAATTTTGAGTCGTCATTTCCGTAGGGACTTGGAGTTTACAAGTTCTGGCCACACCTTTCGAAGGGGCTGGAGGGCGCAGCTCGGTAGGCCTCCCAGAAGGAGGCGGCGGATGCCAAGAAGAAGAAGAAAGCCGAGGAGGCTCAGTGAAAGTATGAGAAGGAGAAGGAGATCACCCGGCACGTGCGGGCCAGGGAAAACAGGAGCGATGACATAATTTTCTCCGAGGAGGAGGAAAACCGGGAGGTTGTTGTGACCTCAGCGGAGCGCCGTGATCCTGCGGACACGTTCATCGGTGGTGAGCAGGAGGCATATAAGCACGGTGATGTTCATGCGCTAAGGAAGCATGCTGCGAGTGCGGATGCCGTCGGTGAAAAGGAGGCAAAGTGGACATGGTCACCGCGCCCTTTGGCGGCATCGCTAGCCTCGTCCCTGCCCGCTGTGGATGCGGCGGGACAAGCTTGGTGGTCGGAGGAGCTGGTCACACCTGCGCATTGTTAGGGCCGATGCCAACATGTGACTCACAATAGGAGGATGCTCTGCCAGCTGCTCTAGTTGGCGTGCCCTAAGCTGAAGGTCGTGGTGATTCATAGGCTGAGCAGGAGCCGGTTGGGTCGACTCCCCTAGTTGAAGCGAGGGGGCGTGGGTCACGACCCAAGAGCGGTCCTCGCCCTATGGGCCTGCTGATGTCGGGTCGGAGCTTCAGAGTCGTAGCGCTTACATCCTGGTATGCCTTTTTTTGTTTCTTTTCGATCTGGCTGTTGAGTTTTTGGGGTACGACTGACCTATACATTTTCGACAGCGGTCGGATGCTAACAGGGCTGAACATCGCCTGAACTCCCATGTAGGAGGTTTGGAGGACCACCTTGTAGTGCGCCGTGGTGAGCGGCAGGGAGAGCAGGGTGGTGGCGGTAGATCCTTCCCTTTCGGGGGTGGTGCCCCTCGGATCGGTCGCCAGTACGGTGGCAGTGGCGGCAGTGGTGTTGGTGGCGATCCCGGTGGTGACGGTGGAGGCCACGTTGGAGGTGTCCCATATGGCCCCTCCTCCACTAGTTGTGGTGGAAGAGGAGAGGTAGGCTGGGCTCCCTGCCTCGCTAGGTGGAGGGTCGCACGGCTCACCCTCCTGGTCGGAGGTGAAGGTGCTAGGGGGAGATGCGGCCAGGATAGAGCCAAAACATCTACCGGTGGCCCATGAAACCGAGGTGGTGGAGATCCCCTTCGACGATGAAGCAGATGAAGAGGTGGAGCCACCGGTGCTGTCGCGGGAGCTGGCGGTGGCCTAGTCGGAGGCTGGGCCCTCCAGTGGGCTGGAGGAGACTGACCTGGTGTGGCCCTACCCTGAGTACCCGGCGAAGGTTCGGTTCATCCTTTAGGATGCGCAGGAGTGTTAGCTCTAGGACATCCTTGGTGGGAGAGGACTCGCCATGGAGTCTGATCTTGCCATACTATCCGTGAAGCTTGAGGAGGCCTAGGAGCGAGTTAAGTCTATCCAGCGGGCGGTCAACGTCGACCTATGTCACGCCGTGATGGTGAGTTTCCCGCATTCGTCCTTGATCCCTTGGTCTTTCATCGGTTGCCTTGGCATACTTGCTTCTTGTTTTTTGTAGGGTCTAGAGGAGATGTCGATCCGCAAGTCCCGTTTCCTCCAGATGTTGCACGCTCGAATGGCCAAGCTTGAGCGCCAGCTGGAGTCCACCCGCCGTGAGTCCTAGGACTAGGTGGCAGAAGCTTGTCATCCTTTTCTAGAGTTGGGTGGAAAGGTGGAGTCAATGGAGCGAGACCTGGAGATGACCAAGGTGATGTTTGGTTGGAATGCGGAGGTGCTAGCCACGTCCCTTGAAGAGTGATGTGCTCTCAAGGGGGAGCTTGACCAGATACGCAATGTTGCCTAGCTTGTCGTCTCAGAGGTCTTTGGGTCAGCGCCAAGTACCAGTGCGCCCGCCATCCGGCTGGTGGAGGTTTCGGATGAGGTTTGGGCCCTCATCACCAACGGGATGTTCTACGGGTCATCGGGGCTGTTGACTTCGGTGGTGATGTACCACCCAAACCTAGACTTTGCTGCCATCTACAGTGGGTATGCCAACGGCTAGAGCACGGAGGACATCCAAACGCTCGGGGAGAGCTTGCTGCCACACGCAAAGTTGGTGGCCGAGCAAGTCTCTGCGTAGTGGGTGACGGATGCTCGCCATGCGGACATGGCCAGAAGCGTGCCAAAGGAGGACATCGCCCAGCCTGTGGATGGCATGGAGCCATGGTTAGAAGTGGACGTCACCCCCGCCTCCAACCGAGCCGAAGGTGGCCCTGTCGGAGGACGAGTAGCCCCTTCCTTCACCGGTCGAGTCGGTAGTCGATGCCGCCGAGGAGCCACAGTAGAAGTGTTAGATTAGAGATATTTTAGCAGATGTAAAAGATAATGTTTGTGGGGGGAGCCCCCCATGTAAAGTGTTTTTGTGATGGAACTACTTCGTTCGGGGAAGCTTGTCCCGTTCGTTCCTTATTTTAACCTTAGCATAACTTTGTTTGTTATTCTTTCTTTTTCACACCTACCCGTTCGTCCCATAGGCTGCAACCTTAAGAGCCTGGGGCATGGCCCAAAAGGCTCAGCTGCCTGTAGCTATAGGTAGAGGTGGGGTGCGATTGGTCGGAATGTTTAAAGCAAACTTACGTAAGGTAATTAAAGGAACGAACTACCCTTTCGTTTGGGTAAAAAAAGTTGTACCATAAGGTAATTAAAAGAGACGTGGCACTGTGCCCCCGTGGAGCCCCCGAGCGACCCGGGGCGAAAGTGTTTGGGTCGGGGCGCTCTATAGGAGCAAACGCTAAGTAGAAAATGATAAGACTTAATTTTAGGGGAAGAAACAACATAGCTGTTCCAAGTGTTGGTGAGAAAGTTGTCGTTGTCATCCTTCAGTCGGTAGGCATCCGGTCGGATCACCTCGACCTTCAGTCATCCGGATTCTTGCCCGCTACGCCCCCTTTCTTGGCCGCTGCATCTTTGCCTTTTTCTTCATTCGGCCCACCAGCTTGTCACAGAAGGCGCTTAAGGAGCTCATAGTCCTTGTAGAGGTGTTTGACAGGGTAGGCGTGGTTGGTGCACGGGCTCTCCATGAGCTCATTGAAGTGGTCTGGAAGGCCCTACTGGGGCTGCTTGCTCGTGTGATCAGCCACGCAGACCAACACAGAGTTGGCCGGTCGACGACGATCTTTTTTGTTCTTTTTGCCCCTCTGCGTGGAGGGGCCCTCGTCCTGATCCTAGTGCTTGGCCTTGCCTTTGTCCTAGCCTCCAATGAAGCACTGGGGGAATGGCGCTCTCTAGATGCGTCGGCCGAAGGCCCATGGTCTCGGGCCATCCGGGCTGGGACTCCGTTTGTCCGGCTGGCAACCACGCCTGAGGTGTGTTTCACCACTCCTCGCGATGGTCTGGCCAGGGTCTGTGACACCAGCCATCACTGCCGCTCGATGGATTCCATCATCATGCTAGGACCATCGCCGGTTGCTGATGATACCACAAGCGTCTTGGTTCGGTCCGAGCTGCTCACGTATAGGCGGTCGGTGCGGAGCGGGCGCCAGGTCAGGCCAGTGCGCTCGGCGACTATAGCGATGAGCGGGTGGAGCAATTCATCTGGTGCGTCCCCACTCCCTCGGTGGGGAGAGAGAACGTGAGTCGGTGTCATGATGTGGAGCTCTCCACCTGTTGAATGGTGGTGGTTTCCACCAGCGCCCGGAGGTTTTGGTGGATCGCCTGTTCCTCGGGGTCGTTCGGCTCAGGAAGGCCGCGCAGATGCAATGCCATAGCGGCGATGTTCTAGCCAGCTCGAGTGAACTATGGGGGGTCATTCCCCCATCCATGATGTTGTGCTAGACCTAGCGGGTGTGACCCCAGGCACCGCTCACTGGGTTATGCGCACAGGACACCATGTGGTGCACCGAGCGCGCCAGCGCAGGTGGCGACTGGTTCTGCCGCCATTGTCATAGCTCCTCATTGTGCTCTCGTGTGAGCACGAGGGTCCCTGCATGAGGGTCCAGAGGGGTGTGAGTCCGCAAGGACTCTGCTACCACCGGTAGCTGTCCTAGAGCGTCTACCATAGCACACTCCCAGGACAGACGGTGGCTATGTGCCATGTCATCGATGCTGGAGTCATCACTCTCAACATCATCATCCATGAGGTCGAGGATACAGGTGGGAGCATAGCTCGCCATCCCCTTGAATTTGGACGTGAGAGGGGGTGGCGACAGCATCCTTCGGAGTCCCAGGGCATACGCATCCATGGGGGACGCGAGGCCATAGGGGAATCGGTCGCAAGGCGGTCGTGGTAGGGACAACGGGGTCCCTCTAGATAATCAGCGGAAGATAGCAAATAGTGAGTAAATAGCAGAGTGTACATTACTCATAGCAGGGTGTGAGCAGAGCATTTGCTCAGAATGAAGCATAGGCGCCTCGTCGTTGAAGTCGTTGGGTGTCTTAGAGCTGATGGAGGGCGCCCCTCCAATGGACGCCGGAACAAGCGCCTCCTCGTGGAGGTGTAATACGCCGAGCCAGTCGGCGACGAAGTCTAGGCTTCCGAAGAGAAAGGCCTAGGATGGCTCGAGGATGGGTGGAACCCACAACCTAGCAGGTGGGAGTGCAGGAAACTCCAGCGTGCCGAAGCGAGTCATATCGCTTGAGCCCGCCATGGCAAAGGTGGCGGAAAAGTGGGCCATCCGATGACCAAAAAGTGTTGAACGTACAGTGTCTTCCCCACGGACGGCACCAACTATCAGTGCAGAAAGTGACCAACACATAAATATTTGTAGTTTTACCATATGTTGTGATCAGATGTGGCCTAGCACTCAATGACACAGAGTTTATACTAGTTCAGGCAACATGCCCTATGTCTAGTATGAGTCGGTCGGTAACTTTATTCCTAAGCCCAGGTGCTCAAAGTTTGCAGTGCGGTTACAAACGGAAGGGAGAAAGATGGGGGATACAAGAGGTCTGGTCAGACTTTGGTCTAAGGGGCCAAGAGTGATGGGAGCTCCGCTGTGTGCTAAGTGTTCGAGCATGTGCTTGTGGTTTGAACATGGTCGTTCTATAGTTGTGTACTAGTGAACTGAGGAATCTCTCTTTTGGGAGAGAGCGCATCCCCTTTTATAGATGAAGGGGATGACCTTACAAGTGAGAGGGATAGAGTGTATGTATGCTAAGTCTTGTTGCCCATGCCGGCGGGTACAAGATGATGGAAGGCGCCCACAATACTGTTTAATGCCAGATGCACGTGGGAGGTTGCGTCATCTTCTTTTGGTATGGCAGATGTCGGTGCTTGCCACACTGTTGATACCTAGAGGCATGCAAGGTGTTTTACCATGTTTGCCTAGTATAGTAAATGTCGGCGCCCATAATACTATTGATGCCTAGAGGCATGTTGGGGGAGCCTTACAGCGTTTGTCTGGTATGGGAGTTGATGGCGCCCACAACACTGTAGGAGGAAAATGTCGACGCCTACAACACTACTTGGGTTCTGTCATGCCAGGAAGGTCGCAGGGTACTATTCTGCAGGTGTACAGGGTATGGTCCTTGGTATTGTGGTTTGACTTGAGTGCTCTGCCTAACTTTCTCTATCCATTTCTTGGTCCTTACCGAGCGGGCGTCCCCGGTTGGTTGGTCCCAGTCGGCTCTGATTGTGCCAGTCGGAGAGGAGCTGTAAGCAGGGGTTTGGCGCATTCCCGGTTGGAGAAGCAGGTCGGAGTCGAAAGTGGTGTTTTGACTAGGCCTTCCGATCAGAGAGGCCGTGAGGAGGTGGGCCGGTGATGGAAGCGAGCGTTGTTCCTCCTTTGTGAGGCCCTCCGATTGGAGAGGCGGGCCAGAGTCGGAAGCGGTCGCCATTCCTCCTCAGCCAGGCCTTTCGGTCGGAGATTGGATTGTCCTTCTGGCCTGTCGTTTAGGTGTTTGGGCCGGCCCAAGAGTTGCGCGTCGTTCGCAATGTTGTCTATTGGGCTGAGCCTTTGCTGGGAAACCGGTCCATGAGGGACCCCAGGTTTATGAACCTGATAAAATCGTTTTGTTGAATTATCAATAGACATAAATGAAATGGGGATTATACACACCAACTTATCTGCTTCTTTCGATTTCCCACCGATGTAGCGAAGCATTGCCCACATTACATAAAACCCGCATTCATTGTTTCCCGCCAGCTGTTTTAGGTACTTCCCCTCCATTTCGACAACCTTGAATGGGACATGTGTCCCACCGATATGTCTTCTTCAGACACTGAGCAACATCAAAAGGAGAAACATTAGAAAGCGGTATGTGTGATTAGAAAATAATATGTTATTAGGATCATTTACTAATTCAGCTCTGGGTCCGGTGTTCATTAGTAGCGTTAAATTAAGCACGAGAGAAAACAAGTGGTGGGACCTACTGTGGCAGGCTGATCAGTAAATTAACCAACCATCATTTCTTGTCCAAAATTTGGATTCAGATTCCATGTTTACTCGATTTGGTTGCATTGATAGCAAGTATTCCTTTGCTTTGTCAATGGATTTGGGAGAATAAAAGCATAATATGAGTATATAACACATGTACATACAATTTTCTGGTTGAAAACTAACATATCTATTAATAAATATATAAATTATTAAATAAATAAAATAAATATTTAAAAATCTATATCAATAAATGTATTAGCTTAAAACTAAATAAAAATAATATACTTATAGCATGTTTAGAGAAGTGCTTTATTCTATACAAATATATCGACTATTCATAAATATCCATATTTATTTTAGATACGGATCCGAATTTGGATTATGAAAAATAATAGTAAATGAATTTTGATTCATTCACTCCGGTATCCATTTTAAAATCAGATGTGGATCCAAAATATTTATATTTATGTTTTGACGGACATGAATATGGAATAACTAGGAGAATACCCCGCGCGTTGCTGCGGAGATTCTAGATAATTTAAAAAAATTAGACTATTTATATTTATGGTTACATGAATGAAACTATGTTAAATTAATTTTAATGAATGGTTTGACACATCGATGTGAACACAAAATGTATGTTAGTGGATGAAGAGATAACTATCATAATTACATGTGCTAGTTGGCTATAATTGCAAGTTTTAGTGGATTGTTGATGTGGATAGCTTGCATGTTGTGAGAAATCTCTAGTAAGGTTTAGCTTTATAAGAGCATCTCCAAGAGCCTATATAAATTTCACTCTTTAAATTATCATTTGAAGAGTCATTTGCATAAAAATCATTTTTTATATCTTTTCATTCTCCGACAGTTTTCTATATCTCGTGCTCACTCTAGAGAGACATTCTTGTCTTCTATTTTTGGCTAGCGAAACATTTAGATAAACTGTTGAAGGGTAGTTTTTTCACTAAATTCTTTATTCCTAACATGTAGAAAGGATATAAATAGTGTCTTGGAGTTGCTCTAAGAGTATAAGATTGGATTTGGATATCTGGTATCCATTTTCCGCACTTACCTTGGACCACCGCATGCATATTCCACAAAACTGTTGTCCCTTCACGTGGTGCATGGCACGGGTGTTTGGGATGGCGAGGTCACCGTTGGTGGTGGCCAAGCAGATGACAGCGCATGAGTACTGCGTAGCTTTTTTGATAATGGAATAGACATTCCGGCCTCCACATCATAAGATACTTTAGCAAGTCATTATTACAATAGTTGCAACTGCAGCAGAAGCAAAAAAAAAAGTTCTATAAATACTGCCAAACAAAGCTCAATTCTTGTCGCATGATCTATTGCTAAATCTCCATCCATTGTTGGCAAAGACCTCTATTGTTGTAATTTCCAAAGCGTTGCATGGCATTTTGTCCGACTTTCTACTTTGGCAATCACTGATTTTTCCTGTGGCACTACCCTGGATCACGATAATATTGCCGATTCAAAACACCCCATCACTGCGGGATTTTGAACCGGCACAACCATATCGACAGTGATGTTTGTTAGCTATCACTGTCGGTTCCTACAAACCGGCAGTGTTCTTCAACTTCACTGCCGGTTCTTTACACAAACCGCCATAATTCAGGTCCACCAACACTGCCAGTTCAAAAGACCACCCGACAGTGTAACCTCGAACCATCACTATGTTTCAACGGGCAGAGTTGTAAGAATCACTGCCGGTTTGTGATAAGAATCGGCAGTGATGGCTAAGCCAACGCTCTCGGTTTGTGGCTCAAGCCGACAATGTCATCTTGGCGATCACTACCGGTTTGTTACTAACCGGCTGTGATGTCTACGACAACACTGCCGGCAGTGTTCGCCTAAACGTCCTAAACGGCCATTTAAATGACCAGTAAACGGTAAACGGTGGTAAACTGTTTTGTTTAGGGGGTAAACGGAAATTAAACGGTTGACCATTTAAATGGTCAAAAAAGACAAAATAAGGTCTAAATGGCCTAAACGGAACAGAGATAAACAGCATTAAACGGGCTAAACAGCTATTTAAACGACTGTTTAGGCGAACATGAGGTAAATCTAGTACAGTTTTATATGGATAAATTTGTATACTTAAGTTCATTATATTTATAAATGTGTACACTTATATGTTACATGCATAAATATCTATATTTGGTTTTTTTCACATGCATAAATAAATATACATACCAAAATAATTGATATTTACTCGCATAAATATGTATAAATGCTAGAATACTTGATTTTTTATATGCACATATATAATTATATGTATTTTTTAAGTACAAAACCGTTTAAACCGTTTAACTTCATTTAAACACCGTGTAAATATCCTAAATGCTAAACAAAGGGTGACCGTTTACCGTTTAGGAAAACATTGACCGCTGGTTTGCTGCTAACCGACAGTGATGGCCCGTTCGCATTTTATTATTTTATAATTTATTTTAATTTATATTTTTTGTGAAATATGGTTTCGCTTTATATATGCTGTGTAGATCATAGGTCCATCAATATTAAACATTACAAATATTACGGTTACAGTTCAAATATTCTTATCAAGATCTCGATCTCTCGAAATAAAAAAGAAATATTATCAGACTTCACAGATTGTGCAATGCTTCTCGGACTTCTTATAATAATCTAGCGAGCCGCTCTGGGCCATACTGGTCCTTGAACTTCGCAGAATGTGCAATGAAAAATACTCCATCTTTTTTTAATACCTCGGCTAAGATGAATTTTGTCAGCTACAATTGCAGTGCGACGATCTCCATGTCTAACAGTCATTCGTGGTTATATTTCTTGCGTTGTCGTTCAAAAAAGATGATATCCAAAGAGGAATCAGTAAATCATTTTGTTGAATTATTAATAGACATAAATGAAATGTGGATTATACACACCAACTTACATGTTTCTTCCGATTTTCCGCCGATTAATAGTCCACAGCGTCAACATTTGTGTATCGAGAGAGCATTTCTGGTATAGCTGGAACAAGCATTCCCACTCGACATCGAACTTCTCTTCTTCAAGATAATGAAAAACATGTGGCGAACGGATAATAACCTCAAAACCAAAGTCCTCCATCTCTGTTGCTTGAGCCATGTAATATTCTTGCAACTGGCGCATATATGTTGTCGAACTTTTATACTCATGATCGGGAACCAAAAGATTGCCCCTTTCATACTTAATTGCTGGTGTTCTCATCCCTTGTACGTCATAATAGATGTTCGCGGCCTCATCCAGGGTTAATTCAGGGTACTTCTGTATGTTCCTGAAATCTTCATTGTATATTTCTTCGGCTCTTATTGTAGCGTATTGATTCTGTGTTTGCCTTTTGAATTTGGACTTCAACAAACACGAGAGCAGTGAGGCACAAAGATTGAAGAAACTAACATAATCTTCATTCTAGATGTGTGCTGTAAATTTTTCTTTCATCAAGGAGGTAACGCTGCCACTGAATAGCCTTTTTCTTTTTTGTTGGTCCACTTTGGGAGCATTGGTGACCGAATCCAAGGACCTTTTCTATGACTGCAGGGATGCCTTTGATCTTGTTTTGGGCTGAGGTGGAGGAGGAGGAGGATGACGATGAGAATTCTGTTTTCCCGAGGCTGATGAAGATGGAGGAGGAGGAGTCTTCTCTTTTCTCAGGGCTGATGAAGATGGAGTCGAACAAGGAGGAATAGAAGGAGACCTCTATCTTCATAGGGGTGATGTCAAGGGATGAGGAGGGGAGTGATCTCTATTGGAAGATGGTGAGTGATCATCATGGGTGGGCGAAGACTCGCAGTCGTCCTCATCATCAGAGGACAATTGGTGGCCAAGCTTAGTAAAGCGCTTGCGCTAGGCCACTTGAGAGCCCTTGTTATGACCAAGTTTCGGTCTATCTTTTGCTGCGGGGTACTCAATGTGTATCTTGTTATACTTCTTATCAAGTATTCTATCAATGGTGATGCAAGCGTACTCCTATGGAATTGGGTGGCCATTAATGGTCCCATCTCCCGTAGGCCAGGCCTGGCCGTACACCACCTTGTCCTTTGTCCATTCTAGATGGATGTACAACTTGATGTTGATAGGTTTAGGGATGCCGTCCACCAGATGAGGCACATTCGCATCTTCTTCGTCGAGCGGGGTCGATCCGCAGCTGCTGCGACCCCTAAACTACGGGCTAAAGGCAGTAGGAGTAGGGTTTTGTGGTACTCCTGACCCCTTGGACTACAAAATTTGTTGGACTCGTGCTTCAATAGTCACCTCAATCCATGCATCCATTCTTTCTCCTATCTCTTTTAGTCGCCTCAAACACTCTGCCTCCTGATCCTCTCTACCCCTCGAGCGGCTCTGATAAGTATTAGATTCTTGGGGGAATCCTAGTTTCTAAGGAACAACACCGGTTCCTCTAGTGCGACCCGGGTGCTCCTTGGTTCTGAGTGCTTCGGTGAGCACGCCTTTCTCCCTGTTAGAAGCGTGAGTTCCTTGCCTCACCTCCTCAGTTACCTAGGAGATCCTCTGGATGAGTTTGCTCATGGGTTCATTTGTGGAGCTAAAGCTCCCGTCCTCGGCATGGCGTACATTCCTCCCCACATAGTATATTATCGATCTTGGCTCCCAATCGGCGGTATCAACCTGAACGCCTTCCTCAGTAAGGCGATCCATCTTTTCAAGTTCTGCTTCAAATTCTGGCATCTTTTTGGCGTAGCCACGAGAGCCGAGACGATGAGAATTAGTCGCTTTCTGTGAGTTCTCCTTATTCTTCCTACTCAGTTCTAAGTACTCCTTGGATAACCTGTATTCCTTGAAATCCTACCAGAAGTCCTTTTGCTTGCTAAACTGTCCACCATCGAAATCTGGCTCTTTATTTTGGAGGACAAAATTCTTGTACAATGTCCCCTTGAAATTCTTGAAGCGTGTCCCCATGATTTCTTTTGCTTTTTTCTTGACTAACTCCTTGTCATACTCTGTTGGGAAAGTGAAATACTCTAGGATCTTGATATCCCTTATGTAATCCTTCTCACTTTCGGGAAACCTCCATAGGTCATTATCTTTCCCAATCCACTTCCTGTACCTAATCGGGATGATGTCCCTTACAAGTAACCCGAGGATAGTCTTCTATTTCGTCAAAGCTATAGGCGGTGAGAGTGGATCCTCAAATTCATCGAACTCAGTGATGTGCCAGTGTGCATTCCTACCAACATGAATCTTTGACATGCCTCGCTTGGATCTGGCCATCCTGCTACCCGAACCCTCTGGCTCTTCGGCCGGTGGAGGCTCCTGCTAGAGACACCAAGTAAGCTATGACCCTCTCAATTGATTAGCGTGTGTGGCCACATAGTCACATCATACCAATGTTACCTGGCCATCTTGGTCATTTTGACCTAGCTCGAGCAGGCTGGACGGGGTCCATGGTGGCTCGTTCTCACTGTCCTGATTGACACCATCATCGTTTGTAGGATCAAGCGGCTCTCCTGTCCCAGCGATATCAGCCGCTTCTTGTTACCGATCTGTTCTTCGATGATGGGGTAACAGGCGATGATAAGTCATGGCAATGACATGATCATGGTTAATTTTGGCTGCGGGCAACTACTAATAGCATATGTTCATATTATATATATATATAATATGTTTAATGCAAAGTCTAATAATAAGTCCACATACAACAGAGTCAAATAATGACATATGTTCACCTAGAACAAATCCATTGTTTGATTGACCACTTACAACAAAGTCCACCTACTATTCTATGAAACTATGCCTACATCAACTTCCAAATAAGAAAAGAAATGACCATAGCCATAAATAAAAGCAGGACATCTTTCCAAGACCAAGGAGCATTTCTCCTAATCTTCACATCTCCGGTGGGTGGCTTCTCTTCAATCTCTAGTGCTAGTGGATGGCCATGGTTTGCATTCATTGGACCATAGGTCGGTTGCCCATGGTTTGTAAGGTAGGCCGGATGACTATAGTAGGCCCTCAAAGCATCAGCTTCTGTGTTGTATTTTTTGTGCAAATTACCAAGGTAGCGATTGACTTGAGCATAGCAATCTTCCTAGGTTCGATAAATCCTTGGCACGTGACCAACATGCACTACATACCATGCCATGGTTGTCTATATATTTAAGTAAATTAGGTTATCATTCAAACATGATGTATCAGAATATTAAGTGCCTACCTTAATAGCTATTCACGTGCCTGGACCTTGATAGCTTCTGCTGGGTTTCACTCTAGCCTACCCCAACTTGTTTGGGACTTAAAGGATTTGTTGTTGTTGTTGTTGTTGTTGTAATAAAGACTTTCTCATCTAAAAAGTTAAAACAGTTGTTTAAAATACCAACATTCAACACAGAACTAAAATTATATAGGAACCATGGAGTGGACCAACATCTGGTTAACCTCATTCTAATTGCAAGCCTTTATAGGCTGTATACTGATGCACAATACCAAAATTATATAGGAACCATGGAGGATCATGCAAGCCGAATGATTTTGATAGCCAAGGTTATATAGCACATAGAACAGGTAGGATTTACACACCTACCAATTTTTGGTATAGTTGACCTTGAACAAAAACACACGATGTGCCTCAACAGTCAATATCATTTCATGGTGAATTAATTTCAAGAAAATCCCATATCATAGTGGACAGCAGCAGCTATAACCAAGAAGAATAATAGAATAGACATGTTCCTACATTGCATAATTGCAATTTTTTTAGGTGCTGCCACCTGACCCTATAAATGCAAAACATAAAGTAATGGCTATCCTCAATTCCTTATCACAGACAGAACTGACAGTTGCTAGAGGCAACGAGCATGGTGCAGATACAATATCTAGTGCAATCCTTATAGTTTGGTTTTAGTGACCTATCTTTAATTATGTGCTAGAGTTAACTTACCTGAATGTATTTCTCAAGGGCATGCATTCATTTTCGAGAAAAATAGGAGCTTCCATACAGCCTCTAGCCCATGCATGAAGGCAAAGGTGGACGCAAGCATCATAAGCAAGTACAGAATACTAGGGCCCTTGCACACAGCGTGGGGCATTTCATCAAACACATAGCGGGCAGTGACCCATGCACTCACCATGGGGGGTGGGAAAGCAGCTGTCCACGCACTCCTAAAGGCCTCGGTGGTGGGAGAGCAGGCATGGAGGAGGAGGGGCATGGCCGGTGTCAAGGACGAGGAATGAGGGAATACACGGCGTGGTGCTCCGACGTGGAGTGGTGGACGACGTGGGGTGGTGCAGCGGCATGGGGTGGTGCACGGGTGTCGGCGTCAAAGAAGAGGAGCACGGGGCTAGGAACGGTAGTGCGGGGGGCGGTGGATGGGTGCGCGGGGAACGGTGGTGCCCGGCGACACGGGGTGGTGCCTTGGCGGCGCGAGGGGAGGGGTTGGCGTGGGGTTGAAATGACTCTGGAAAATTTCAACCCGTGCCTTGCTTTTATACCAATGGTTCATCACTATCGGTTGTAAGTTCTAAACCGATAGTGATGAGGAAACATCACTGCCAGGTCATTCCGCGAACCGACAGTGATGGGGGTGTAGCAGTTAGGGGTTAAGTAGGATATCTTTTCCCTTTCTTTTGAATTCCTTCGACTGGCTCAATGGTTAAGACCTCGCAATTTAGCCCCTGAGACCCGTGTTCGAGTCCCAGGCGGCCCAAATTTTTTGGTCCGACTTTGGCAAATTTCACCCGGTGCTGTTTTGTTATCCTAATGGTTCATCACTGCCGGTTGTAAGTCTAAACCAACAGTGATGAAGCAATATCACTGCTGGGCCAGTCTTTGAACCGACAGTGATTACGGGGTAGTGGTTACGGGTTAAGTAGGATATCTTTTCCCTTTCTTTCGAATTCCTGGCTCAACAGTTAAGACCCCAAAATTTAGCCCTTGAGACCCGTGTTCGAGTCCTAGGCGGCCCAAATTTTTTGGTTTAATTTTATAATTTTTTAAGCGCTCTAAAAGGTCAAAAAAATTAGCCTTGACACACATTCTATACTAGCACAACGGTTAATTCTTAGAACTCTGATGCCCGAGGCCCGAGCTCGAACCCGAGGGCTGGCATAATTATTTTAATTTTTTATTTATCACTACCAATTTTCAAAGTAAACCGACAGTGATAACCAGCATCACTGTCGGTTTTATCTCATCACTGCCGGTTTTTTAAAACCGATAATGATGTTTATATATATTAAAAATTTTCTTTTATATACTGAATAAATAGAAGCATGTGTATTCCTATGTTGAAATGGTGTGAAATTTTTTTAGCAAGCATGTACACCCAAATTAAGAGCCCACATAGGATCTTAGGTTTTTCTGATCAGTTTTTTTATTTATTATATTTTTTTGTGTGCTGAATGAAACAAAAGAGGGTGAATTTCATCTTGGACCCAATAGATTTTTTTCATCGACCTCCACAAAATTCTTATCTCTAGGACACATAGAGCCTATGTAAAAGTTTGGCACCATTCCGGATCATTTCGTTGGTAGACTCAGTTCAACCTATAATTCATCGGTGTCATCACGTGGAAATTCAATTTAATCTCAGAAAGTAGCAAACCATCTTTGGAAAATCCCAAACTAGGTGTTTCCTTCACACGTGGCACGTGCAAGCCCAAGAAAAAGTTTGAGACTAATATGACACCGGAATGTGTATGAACTACAGAAACCTTGATAACCTATGTGTATAGTCATGGTTCGATGAAAGAGCTCATGTACCTCTGTGAAGCATGTATACTCCGCCTATGTTGAAATGGCTTGAAATTTTTTTTGCAAGCATGTATACTCAAATTAAGGCCCCAAACAAGATCTGAGGTTTTTCTGATCATTTTTTTATTAATATATTTTTCTCTGTGCTAAATGAGGCAAAAGAGGGTGAATTACATTTTGGACCCAATAGATTTTTTCATGGACCTCCATAAAATTCTTATCCCTAGGGCATATTAGAGCCTGTGTAAAAGTTTGGCACCATTCTAGATCTTTTCGTGGGTAGGCTCAGTTCAACCTATAATTAATCGGTGTCGCTGCACAAAAATTCAATTAAACCTCAGAAAGTAGCAAACCATCTCCGAAAAATCCCAAACTTAGTGTTTCCTTCACCTGTGTCACGTGCAAGCCTAAGAATAATTTTGAGACCAATACGATACCGGAATGTATATTTCTAGTTGCCCAACAAATATTACATGAATTACATGCATGACAATAATTAAACACACAAGCCGTACAAATTAAAATTAGAACCCAATTAAACTATGACCTTGAAAACCTAGCTAAATAAATATTAATTACTATCAAAATCAGTGCTAGGATCGATCAGGCCACGCACACTAACATGCCTCTGTAGCCATATATGGTAATTGATGTCATGGATTATGTATCCACTTGTATCGATGAAGGTCAATGCCCGTATGAGTGCACTCTCTCGTGCCTCACAATATCGAAAGAATGGTCGGCCATAGATGTAACCTACTGAACAACCACTGCCCATGTTTGTAATCCTTATGCAGTACTGGCGTCCTTCTATAGTGAGCTGGCCGAGGGTTCCATTGCAGAAGTCCCAATCGTACCCAAGTTGCTCCGTAGCTTGGTCTAGAACGGCCCACAAGCCACATGCAGCATAGGTAAGGTCCTGGAGCGCAATCTGCATGCGGAGAAAAAGAAAAAAAATAGAGAATGTTATTACAATAACAAACAACAAATAACCACGACTCAGGTATAAGTGACCATTTTACCACATCCCTAGGGTTGTAGCTCGCAAACCATTCACTTGCTTTGGGACGGGGATATCACCAGCATCCAAAGCAAGTGCCTTGAAGTGTGAGAAATCAGGCACAAAATAGCAAACACATCGAAGTGCCTCTAAACAGATATGCACTGCACTGAATTAGGCGCTTATCATGTCCGGGCTCTGTCTTCTTGTCTCGTGGATATGGTTCCGATGATTTGCACCCCTTAAAGGGATGGAAAACTGAGTGCACACGTCTATAGCCGACCATTTGCATTAGATGCCGTGTTCTCGATGATGTCCGAGATAAAGAACCAGCTAAGTGTTGTTCGCGGCCAATCTATTGGAGATATAGTCTGCGACATATATATATGCAACAATGATATTAAACTAATTACACTTATTTGTTAGCATTAAAAAACAAAAGATCTTGGGAGATATGTCATACAATAACTGGAACAGGGAATAAAGGAATGGCCACATTAGGAGCGAATGTCTCATCGCTAGGATGGAAACCTAGTTCTTGTGATGGGGGAGGTCCATTGTTCATACCACTTGATCGATAAAATGCAAAAAAATATGAACATAAAATATATGCACAAAAAATTCTTCTAAGTAAAATGTGGCAACATAATTAAATATAGATCGAATGTGAGGAATAAGAATATATATAAATGTAGAATGCAAAAAAACATGAATATAAATATAGATCAAATGAATATAGATAGAATATTAGAGAAGGCAACATATCAATACCATTAAAAAATGCAGGAGCCATGACCAAATCACGTAGAGAGAGTGGATCTCTTGAGAAGTGAGAGTGAAATGTAAGAAATGAGACTGTGAGAGTTCGTGGGTGGGTGGGATCGATGTATGTGGCCGATGGTTTGTTTTATATAGGGGGCATGGGCATCACTGCCAGTTTTTAAATAGAACCGACAGTGAAAGTTAATATCACTATCGGTTTTTAAATAGAACCGAGAGTGAAAGTAAATATCACTGCTGGTTTGTAAATAGAACCGATAATGAAGGTTCATATATGTGAAGGATATATTTATTTAGATAGTATAGTGGGAAAGTTTTAATAACAACAATATATTTATTTAGATGGTAATGAAATACATCAAAAAATAACAAAAATATTAGAAAGAAATTATATATACGATAACAAAGACCTTACACTAAAATTCCATATATGATAACAAAGACCTATTTGCGTATAGGTCAGTGTTACAATCAATGTGTATCAACACATTATAATTTAACCACCTTAGTAGCATTCTTCTAGCACCAACTAGGGTCAAACAGCAGCACCGAGGTGGTCTACGAGCTATACCAGTTAGAGATGACAAGATGGCATTGATGAATCCACCTCGCAGCGGATGGCTTTGTGAACCTCATGGCATCTCCAATCTTCAGCATTGCTCTATCTTCAGTAGCATTCTTCTAGTACATCTTGTGTGCACCATTTTGGTGGACTACGACGTATAACGATATATGTGGTTTGTTGTGAGAAGAAAACACTGTATCATGGCTGATAAGCCCTCCCTGAAACCAACAAGCCATGGAGAGGCTCCTTAGTAGGGTGCCATTTTATAGGCAAGCTGTCGTGGTAGGTGGGAGCAGTGCTCCTGTGGAGATCAGCGGGAGCACTGCTGGCCCGTGAATGGAATATTCCTATCACTATCGGTTTTGAAAAAAAACGGTAGTGATAGGGGTCATTAGTGTTGGATTTTAGAACTAGCAGTGATTCCATGTATCACTGTCACGATAGGCCTAACAAACCAACAACTTTTATTTTTATGAAATCAGAGCCACTGTCGTATAAATGTCGGTTTTTTAAAAAAACCCGACAGTGATAGGGTTCATTAGTGTCGATTTTTAGAACCAGCAGTGATTCCATGTATCACTGTTGGTTTTTAAGAAAAACCGACAGTGATAGGCCTGACAAACAGACATGTTTATTTTTTTGAAATCAGAGCCACTGCCTTGGGCTCTGGATAAAAAAATAAAAAAAATTTGTCGCGCCTGGGTTTTGAACCGAGGGAGCGAGAAAGAGGGATCAGTGGCTTAATCGCTGTGCTAAAGAAGGATTTACGTGAGGAAACATTTTGTTATCATTTTTATAGTTTAAGTTGAGGTTTATTTAATTCAGTAAAAATATAAAAAAAAGTTTGCCACACCTAGGATTCGAACTAAGGGCACGGCTTCACAGTAGCTGGCTTTTACTGCTGTGCTATGATAGGGAATATGTCAAGGTACGTTTTCTTTTTTTGTTTTATCCTCTGAATGGGAGTTAATTAATTCGAGATCTAGATTATAGGGCCTTAACTGCTACGCTAGCATTAAGGATTACGTTAGTTTGGGTTATGTTTTTTCTTTTATCCGTTTAGTACATGTAAATACATATAATTTATTGTAAAATAATACAAATATTTGTGTCTCAATTATTAAATTCTATGATAATTAATTAATGGTCTATAATTATCAAATAATAGTGTTTCTAAACATCATCTCAATATTTGATTACATAGTCAATTATTTAATTTTAGAGAAGCGCACGAAATATAAATTAGATTACATAGTTGGTGAACAATGTCTGAATAATGATTACATAGTTAACAATAATCTAACTATCTTTAGGTGCATCAACAATGAGGGCCTCATTGTGATCAAACCATATGTAAGCAGGTTCGTCACACTCTTGAAGGATAGGTAGGGGTAGGTTCGCCCCGAATGGAGGCATTTCCTGATATACCATGTAGTCTTATTCATCAGTCACTCCATCGACACCGATAATCTTCCTTTTCTCTTCTAGGACTACTTTTAGCCTTCATTTTATCTTGTTGTCCCTTGCATAGAAGACTTGCATAACATCTCTTGCAAGGACGAAGGGGTCATCTCTGTATGCGGTCTTAGTGAGATCAACGGTAGTGAACTCTTCGCTGTCAGTATTGATTTCCTCGAGCCAAACCCACTGGCAGCGAAAAAGAGCTACCTTCAATGGACCATAGGCTAGCTCCCATATCTCCTCTATGAAACCATAGTATGTCGCTTGCACATTGCCGTTTTCATCGTGAGCATCAAAACGAACACCACAATTTTGTTATGTGCTCTTTCCATCTTGCTTTTTTGTGTAAAATGTGAATCCATTGATCACATACCCTTAGTACTTAAGATATGTACTCGAAGGTCCCTTGTCTAAGGCATCCAGTTGATTACCCAACTTTATTCCAAGCAAGCGACGTCGCAACCAGTTGACAAATTCATCCTTATGTTTTTTATCCAGCCAAGCCTGTGACCTGCTTGGATACAGAGTTTGCAGCGATTGCCTGTGCTCGTCAATGTATGGCATCACACCCTTGGCTTGCTGGAGAACAGCGAACTGTGCCTGTCTAAAAGAAACAGGGTCGTCTACTGTAACAGATTTCTCCTCGATCGTTCCTTTGCCACGTAGTCTTCCCTCGTGGTGAGATTCTGGAACTTCGACCCTTTTGATGTCCAAATAATATATGCAGAACACAATGGCCTCCTCCATTGACCATCAACCATGTCCCCTTCTGACCTAAATCTGTTCCTAAC